>NC_133803.1:27394770-27694770 GCF_043250625.1 Sebastes fasciatus | reverse complement strand
AGCATTTGACCAGTGATATTTCTGTTGAAGAACTCACTACCAAGACAACCCCAAAGAGTAGCACTTATGAACACAATAATCATCAGTGTATCCATTTGAGGTTATCTGAATGTGATTCCAATAACATCTTTCTTCAGTTTCCGTCTGTAGCATATGTCCTGTTCAACTGCCCCAACAAGTAGCACTTACTGAATTCAAACTCAAGCCAATGCTCAAGTTGGGCCAATATCAGAGACTTGCAGTGTGCGGTCTTCTTTGCTCATGAGTTTCTTCGTATTTCTGTTCTTTCTGGCATCTCCTGTGGTGTGTCCCAGCTGCAGTGGAAGTGGTGTTTCTTGCAGAAAGTTGCCCTTCTTAAATACCAAATGCAGCCATTCCCACCCAACTCTGCCTTCTTTTTGATGAAGTTTCAATGGCTCTGTGAGGAGGCAACCATCACCTTAAATGTATGCAAGTCGTTAGCAGTTGAGTGGTCAATTTGATCAGCAGTCCTTTAAAGCAATACAATGAAGCACAGTTAACACTGAATATCTACTCCAAAAGGTAAATCAGCCATAACACTTCAAGACAGCTTTTGTTGGTGCCAAATTTTAGGCATTTAGCTAGTGGTGTGAAAATGGTGGAAGTTGACTGTCTCAGCATTTGACCAGTGATATTTCTGTGGAAGAACTCACTACCAAGACAACCCCAAAGAGTAGCACTTATGAACACAATAATCATCAGTGTATCCATTTGAGGTTATCTGAATGTGATTCCAATAACATCTTTCTTCAGTTTCCGTCTGTAGCATATCAACTCCATCAGTGATATTTCTGTTGAAGTACTCACAACCAAGACAACCCCAAAGAGAAGCACTTATGAACATAAGAATCATCAGTGTCTCCATTCGAGGTGATCTGAGAGGGATTCCCATAAAATATTGCTTCCAATGCATTCAGTTGCTTTTGTCAATTAAAACTACCCCAATGAGTAGCACTTACTGAATTCAACAGTCAAGTCAATGCTCAAATTAGGGTGATATGCATGACTTTCAAAACACGTCGGTATTCTTCAACCGATCTAAAATGGCTGTCTTAATTAATTCTTTAAAAAGTAAGCTGGGACTTCAGAGGTCAGCGACATTACCCCAACAAGTAGCACTTACTGCATTCAGAAGTCAAGTCAGTGCCCATGTTTGGGTACTGTTGGTGCCAAAATTACATATTTAGCCAGTGGTGTGAAAATGGTGGAAGTTGACAAGTGATATTTCTGTTGAAGTACTCACAACTAAGACAACCCCAAAGAGAAGCACTTATGAACACAAGAATCATCAGTGTCTCCATTTGAGGTGATCTGAGAGGGAATCCCATAAAATATTGCTTCCAATGCATTCAGTTGCTTTTGTCAATTAAAACTACCCTAATGAGTAGCACTTACTGAATTCAACAGTCAAGTCAATGCTCAAATTAGGGTGATATGCATGACTTTCAAAACACGTCAGTATTCTTCAACCGGTAACACACAATCTAAAATGGCTGTCTTAATTAATTCTTTAAAAAGTAAGCTGGGACTTCAGAGGTCAGAAACATTACCCCAACAAGTAGCACTTACTGCATTCAGAAGTCAAGTCAGTGCCCATGTTTGGGTACTGTTGGTGCCAAATTTACGCATTTAGCTAGTGGTGTGAAAATGGTGGAAATTGACTGTCTCAGCATTTGACCAGTGATATTTCTGTTGAAGAACTCACTACCAAGACAACCCCAAAGAGTAGCACTTATGAACACAATAATCATCAGTGTATCCATTTGAGGTTATCTGAATGTGATTCCAATAACATCTATCTTCAGTTTCCGTCTGTAGCATATGTCCTGTTCAACTGCCCCAACAAGTAGCACTTACTGAATTCAAACTCAAGCCAATGCTCAAGTTGGGCCAATATCAGAGACTTGCAGTGTGCGGTCTTCTTTGCTCATGAGTTTCTTCGTATTTCTGTTCTTTCTGGCATCTCCTGTGGTGTGTCCCAGCTGCAGTGGAAGTGGTGTTTCTTGCAGAAAGTTGCCCTTCTTAAATACCAAATGCAGCCATTCCCACCCAACTCCGCCTTCTTTTTGATGAAGTTTCAATGGCTCTGTGAGGAGGCAACCATCACCTTAAATGTATGCAAGTCGTTAGCAGTTGAGTGGTCAATTCTCTTCAGCAGTCCTTTAAAGCAATACAATGAAGCACAGTTAACACTGAATATCTACTCCAAAAGGTAAATCAGCCATAACACTTCAAGACAGCTTTTGTTGGTGCCAAATTTTAGGCATTTAGCTAGTGGTGTGAAAATGGTGGAAGTTGACTGTCTCAGCATTTGACCAGTGATATTTCTGTGGAAGAACTCACTACCAAGACAATCCCAAAGAGTAGCACTTATGAACACAATAATCATCAGTGTATCCATTTGAGGTTATCTGAATGTGATTCCAATAACATCTTTCTTCAGTTTCCGTCTGTAGCATATCAACTCCATCAGTGATATTTCTGTTGAAGTACTCACAACCAAGACAACCCCAAAGAGAAGCACTTATGAACATAAGAATCATCAGTGTCTCCATTCGAGGTGATCTGAGAGGGATTCCCATAAAATATTGCTTCCAATGCATTCAGTTGCTTTTGTCAATTAAAACTACCCCAATGAGTAGCACTTACTGAATTCAACAGTCAAGTCAATGCTCAAATTAGGGTGATATGCATGACTTTCAAAACACGTCGGTATTCTTCAACCGATCTAAAATGGCTGTCTTAATTAATTCTTTAAAAAGTAAGCTGGGACTTCAGAGGTCAGCGACATTACCCCAACAAGTAGCACTTACTGCATTCAGAAGTCAAGTCAGTGCCCATGTTTGGGTACTGTTGGTGCCAAAATTACATATTTAGCCAGTGGTGTGAAAATGGTGGAAGTTGACAAGTGATATTTCTGTTGAAGTACTCACAACTAAGACAACCCCAAAGAGAAGCACTTATGAACACAAGAATCATCAGTGTCTCCATTTGAGGTGATCTGAGAGGGAATCCCATAAAATATTGCTTCCAATGCATTCAGTTGCTTTTGTCAATTAAAACTACCCCAATGAGTAGCACTTACTGAATTCAACAGTCAAGTCAATGCTCAAATTAGGGTGATATGCATGACTTTCAAAACACGTCAGTATTCTTCAACCGGTAACACACAATCTAAAATGGCTGTCTTAATTAATTCTTTAAAAAGTAAGCTGGGACTTCAGAGGTCAGAAACATTACCCCAACAAGTAGCACTTACTGCATTCAGAAGTCAAGTCAGTGCCCATGTTTGGGTACTGTTGGTGCCAAATTTACGCATTTAGCTAGTGGTGTGAAAATGGTGGAAATTGACTGTCTCAGCATTTGACCAGTGATATTTCTGTTGAAGAACTCACTACCAAGACAACCCCAAAGAGTAGCACTTATGAACACAATAATCATCAGTGTATCCATTTGAGGTTATCTGAATGTGATTCCAATAACATCTTTCTTCAGTTTCCGTCTGTAGCATATGTCCTGTTCAACTGCCCCAACAAGTAGCACTTACTGAATTCAAACTCAAGCCAATGCTCAAGTTGGGCCAATATCAGAGACTTGCAGTGTGCGGTCTTCTTTGCTCATGAGTTTCTTCGTATTTCTGTTCTTTCTGGCATCTCCTGTGGTGTGTCCCAGCTGCAGTGGAAGTGGTGTTTCTTGCAGAAAGTTGCCCTTCTTAAATACCAAATGCAGCCATTCCCACCCAACTCTGCCTTCTTTTTGATGAAGTTTCAATGGCTCTGTGAGGAGGCAACCATCACCTTAAATGTATGCAAGTCGTTAGCAGTTGAGTGGTCAATTTGATCAGCAGTCCTTTAAAGCAATACAATGAAGCACAGTTAACACTGAATATCTACTCCAAAAGGTAAATCAGCCATAACACTTCAAGACAGCTTTTGTTGGTGCCAAATTTTAGGCATTTAGCTAGTGGTGTGAAAATGGTGGAAGTTGACTGTCTCAGCATTTGACCAGTGATATTTCTGTGGAAGAACTCACTACCAAGACAACCCCAAAGAGTAGCACTTATGAACACAATAATCATCAGTGTATCCATTTGAGGTTATCTGAATGTGATTCCAATAACATCTTTCTTCAGTTTCCGTCTGTAGCATATCAACTCCATCAGTGATATTTCTGTTGAAGTACTCACAACCAAGACAACCCCAAAGAGAAGCACTTATGAACATAAGAATCATCAGTGTCTCCATTCGAGGTGATCTGAGAGGGATTCCCATAAAATATTGCTTCCAATGCATTCAGTTGCTTTTGTCAATTAAAACTACCCCAATGAGTAGCACTTACTGAATTCAACAGTCAAGTCAATGCTCAAATTAGGGTGATATGCATGACTTTCAAAACACGTCGGTATTCTTCAACCGATCTAAAATGGCTGTCTTAATTAATTCTTTAAAAAGTAAGCTGGGACTTCAGAGGTCAGCGACATTACCCCAACAAGTAGCACTTACTGCATTCAGAAGTCAAGTCAGTGCCCATGTTTGGGTACTGTTGGTGCCAAAATTACATATTTAGCCAGTGGTGTGAAAATGGTGGAAGTTGACAAGTGATATTTCTGTTGAAGTACTCACAACTAAGACAACCCCAAAGAGAAGCACTTATGAACACAAGAATCATCAGTGTCTCCATTTGAGGTGATCTGAGAGGGAATCCCATAAAATATTGCTTCCAATGCATTCAGTTGCTTTTGTCAATTAAAACTACCCTAATGAGTAGCACTTACTGAATTCAACAGTCAAGTCAATGCTCAAATTAGGGTGATATGCATGACTTTCAAAACACGTCAGTATTCTTCAACCGGTAACACACAATCTAAAATGGCTGTCTTAATTAATTCTTTAAAAAGTAAGCTGGGACTTCAGAGGTCAGAAACATTACCCCAACAAGTAGCACTTACTGCATTCAGAAGTCAAGTCAGTGCCCATGTTTGGGTACTGTTGGTGCCAAATTTACGCATTTAGCTAGTGGTGTGAAAATGGTGGAAATTG
Organism: Sebastes fasciatus; assembly: GCF_043250625.1. NCBI lineage: Eukaryota > Metazoa > Chordata > Actinopteri > Perciformes > Sebastidae > Sebastes > Sebastes fasciatus. The sequence goes on along the minus strand of NC_133803.1, from coordinate 27,689,710 downwards.
ACTGTCTCAGCATTTGACCAGTGATATTTCTGTTGAAGAACTCACTACCAAGACAACCCCAAAGAGTAGCACTTATGAACACAATAATCATCAGTGTATCCATTTGAGGTTATCTGAATGTGATTCCAATAACATCTATCTTCAGTTTCCGTCTGTAGCATATGTCCTGTTCAACTGCCCCAACAAGTAGCACTTACTGAATTCAAACTCAAGCCAATGCTCAAGTTGGGCCAATATCAGAGACTTGCAGTGTGCGGTCTTCTTTGCTCATGAGTTTCTTCGTATTTCTGTTCTTTCTGGCATCTCCTGTGGTGTGTCCCAGCTGCAGTGGAAGTGGTGTTTCTTGCAGAAAGTTGCCCTTCTTAAATACCAAATGCAGCCATTCCCACCCAACTCCGCCTTCTTTTTGATGAAGTTTCAATGGCTCTGTGAGGAGGCAACCATCACCTTAAATGTATGCAAGTCGTTAGCAGTTGAGTGGTCAATTCTCTTCAGCAGTCCTTTAAAGCAATACAATGAAGCACAGTTAACACTGAATATCTACTCCAAAAGGTAAATCAGCCATAACACTTCAAGACAGCTTTTGTTGGTGCCAAATTTTAGGCATTTAGCTAGTGGTGTGAAAATGGTGGAAGTTGACTGTCTCAGCATTTGACCAGTGATATTTCTGTGGAAGAACTCACTACCAAGACAATCCCAAAGAGTAGCACTTATGAACACAATAATCATCAGTGTATCCATTTGAGGTTATCTGAATGTGATTCCAATAACATCTTTCTTCAGTTTCCGTCTGTAGCATATCAACTCCATCAGTGATATTTCTGTTGAAGTACTCACAACCAAGACAACCCCAAAGAGAAGCACTTATGAACATAAGAATCATCAGTGTCTCCATTCGAGGTGATCTGAGAGGGATTCCCATAAAATATTGCTTCCAATGCATTCAGTTGCTTTTGTCAATTAAAACTACCCCAATGAGTAGCACTTACTGAATTCAACAGTCAAGTCAATGCTCAAATTAGGGTGATATGCATGACTTTCAAAACACGTCGGTATTCTTCAACCGATCTAAAATGGCTGTCTTAATTAATTCTTTAAAAAGTAAGCTGGGACTTCAGAGGTCAGCGACATTACCCCAACAAGTAGCACTTACTGCATTCAGAAGTCAAGTCAGTGCCCATGTTTGGGTACTGTTGGTGCCAAAATTACATATTTAGCCAGTGGTGTGAAAATGGTGGAAGTTGACAAGTGATATTTCTGTTGAAGTACTCACAACTAAGACAACCCCAAAGAGAAGCACTTATGAACACAAGAATCATCAGTGTCTCCATTTGAGGTGATCTGAGAGGGAATCCCATAAAATATTGCTTCCAATGCATTCAGTTGCTTTTGTCAATTAAAACTACCCCAATGAGTAGCACTTACTGAATTCAACAGTCAAGTCAATGCTCAAATTAGGGTGATATGCATGACTTTCAAAACACGTCAGTATTCTTCAACCGGTAACACACAATCTAAAATGGCTGTCTTAATTAATTCTTTAAAAAGTAAGCTGGGACTTCAGAGGTCAGAAACATTACCCCAACAAGTAGCACTTACTGCATTCAGAAGTCAAGTCAGTGCCCATGTTTGGGTACTGTTGGTGCCAAATTTACGCATTTAGCTAGTGGTGTGAAAATGGTGGAAATTGACTGTCTCAGCATTTGACCAGTGATATTTCTGTTGAAGAACTCACTACCAAGACAACCCCAAAGAGTAGCACTTATGAACACAATAATCATCAGTGTATCCATTTGAGGTTATCTGAATGTGATTCCAATAACATCTTTCTTCAGTTTCCGTCTGTAGCATATGTCCTGTTCAACTGCCCCAACAAGTAGCACTTACTGAATTCAAACTCAAGCCAATGCTCAAGTTGGGCCAATATCAGAGACTTGCAGTGTGCGGTCTTCTTTGCTCATGAGTTTCTTCGTATTTCTGTTCTTTCTGGCATCTCCTGTGGTGTGTCCCAGCTGCAGTGGAAGTGGTGTTTCTTGCAGAAAGTTGCCCTTCTTAAATACCAAATGCAGCCATTCCCACCCAACTCTGCCTTCTTTTTGATGAAGTTTCAATGGCTCTGTGAGGAGGCAACCATCACCTTAAATGTATGCAAGTCGTTAGCAGTTGAGTGGTCAATTTGATCAGCAGTCCTTTAAAGCAATACAATGAAGCACAGTTAACACTGAATATCTACTCCAAAAGGTAAATCAGCCATAACACTTCAAGACAGCTTTTGTTGGTGCCAAATTTTAGGCATTTAGCTAGTGGTGTGAAAATGGTGGAAGTTGACTGTCTCAGCATTTGACCAGTGATATTTCTGTGGAAGAACTCACTACCAAGACAACCCCAAAGAGTAGCACTTATGAACACAATAATCATCAGTGTATCCATTTGAGGTTATCTGAATGTGATTCCAATAACATCTTTCTTCAGTTTCCGTCTGTAGCATATCAACTCCATCAGTGATATTTCTGTTGAAGTACTCACAACCAAGACAACCCCAAAGAGAAGCACTTATGAACATAAGAATCATCAGTGTCTCCATTCGAGGTGATCTGAGAGGGATTCCCATAAAATATTGCTTCCAATGCATTCAGTTGCTTTTGTCAATTAAAACTACCCCAATGAGTAGCACTTACTGAATTCAACAGTCAAGTCAATGCTCAAATTAGGGTGATATGCATGACTTTCAAAACACGTCGGTATTCTTCAACCGATCTAAAATGGCTGTCTTAATTAATTCTTTAAAAAGTAAGCTGGGACTTCAGAGGTCAGCGACATTACCCCAACAAGTAGCACTTACTGCATTCAGAAGTCAAGTCAGTGCCCATGTTTGGGTACTGTTGGTGCCAAAATTACATATTTAGCCAGTGGTGTGAAAATGGTGGAAGTTGACAAGTGATATTTCTGTTGAAGTACTCACAACTAAGACAACCCCAAAGAGAAGCACTTATGAACACAAGAATCATCAGTGTCTCCATTTGAGGTGATCTGAGAGGGAATCCCATAAAATATTGCTTCCAATGCATTCAGTTGCTTTTGTCAATTAAAACTACCCTAATGAGTAGCACTTACTGAATTCAACAGTCAAGTCAATGCTCAAATTAGGGTGATATGCATGACTTTCAAAACACGTCAGTATTCTTCAACCGGTAACACACAATCTAAAATGGCTGTCTTAATTAATTCTTTAAAAAGTAAGCTGGGACTTCAGAGGTCAGAAACATTACCCCAACAAGTAGCACTTACTGTATTCAGAAGTCAAGTCAGTGCCCATGTTTGGGTACTGTTGGTGCCAAATTTACGCATTTAGCTAGTGGTGTGAAAATGGTGGAAATTGACTGTCTCAGCATTTGACCAGTGATATTTCTGTTGAAGAACTCACTACCAAGACAACCCCAAAAAGTAGCACTTATGAACACAATAATCATCAGTGTATCCATTTGAGGTTATCTGAATGTGATTCCAATAACATCTATCTTCAGTTTCCGTCTGTAGCATATGTCCTGTTCAACTGCCCCAACAAGTAGCACTTACTGAATTCAAACTCAAGCCAATGCTCAAGTTGGGCCAATATCAGAGACTTGCAGTGTGCGGTCTTCTTTGCTCATGAGTTTCTTCGTATTTCTGTTCTTTCTGGCATCTCCTGTGGTGTGTCCCAGCTGCAGTGGAAGTGGTGTTTCTTGCAGAAAGTTGCCCTTCTTAAATACCAAATGCAGCCATTCCCACCCAACTCTGCCTTCTTTTTGATGAAGTTTCAATGGCTCTGTGAGGAGGCAACCATCACCTTAAATGTATGCAAGTCGTTAGCAGTTGAGTGGTCAATTTGATCAGCAGTCCTTTAAAGCAATACAATGAAGCACAGTTAACACTGAATATCTACTCCAAAAGGTAAATCAGCCATAACACTTCAAGACAGCTTTTGTTGGTGCCAAATTTTAGGCATTTAGCTAGTGGTGTGAAAATGGTGGAAGTTGACTGTCTCAGCATTTGACCAGTGATATTTCTGTGGAAGAACTCACTACCAAGACAACCCCAAAGAGTAGCACTTATGAACACAATAATCATCAGTGTATCCATTTGAGGTTATCTGAATGTGATTCCAATAACATCTTTCTTCAGTTTCCGTCTGTAGCATATCAACTCCATCAGTGATATTTCTGTTGAAGTACTCACAACCAAGACAACCCCAAAGAGAAGCACTTATGAACATAAGAATCATCAGTGTCTCCATTCGAGGTGATCTGAGAGGGATTCCCATAAAATATTGCTTCCAATGCATTCAGTTGCTTTTGTCAATTAAAACTACCCCAATGAGTAGCACTTACTGAATTCAACAGTCAAGTCAATGCTCAAATTAGGGTGATATGCATGACTTTCAAAACACGTCGGTATTCTTCAACCGATCTAAAATGGCTGTCTTAATTAATTCTTTAAAAAGTAAGCTGGGACTTCAGAGGTCAGCGACATTACCCCAACAAGTAGCACTTACTGCATTCAGAAGTCAAGTCAGTGCCCATGTTTGGGTACTGTTGGTGCCAAATTTTAGGCATTTAGCCAGTGGTGTGAAAATGGTGGAAGTTGACAAGTGATATTTCTGTTGAAGTACTCACAACTAAGACAACCCCAAAGAGAAGCACTTATGAACACAAGAATCATCAGTGTCTCCATTTGAGGTGATCTGAGAGGGAATCCCATAAAATATTGCTTCCAATGCATTCAGTTGCTTTTGTCAATTAAAACTACCCCAATGAGTAGCACTTACTGAATTCAACAGTCAAGTCAATGCTCAAATTAGGGTGATATGCATGACTTTCAAAACACGTCAGTATTCTTCAACCGGTAACACACAATCTAAAATGGCTGTCTTAATTAATTCTTTAAAAAGTAAGCTGGGACTTCAGAGGTCAGAAACATTACCCCAACAAGTAGCACTTACTGCATTCAGAAGTCAAGTCAGTGCCCATGTTTGGGTACTGTTGGTGCCAAATTTACGCATTTAGCTAGTGGTGTGAAAATGGTGGAAATTGACTGTCTCAGCATTTGACCAGTGATATTTCTGTTGAAGAACTCACTACCAAGACAACCCCAAAGAGTAGCACTTATGAACACAATAATCATCAGTGTATCCATTTGAGGTTATCTGAATGTGATTCCAATAACATCTTTCTTCAGTTTCCGTCTGTAGCATATGTCCTGTTCAACTGCCCCAACAAGTAGCACTTACTGAATTCAAACTCAAGCCAATGCTCAAGTTGGGCCAATATCAGAGACTTGCAGTGTGCGGTCTTCTTTGCTCATGAGTTTCTTCGTATTTCTGTTCTTTCTGGCATCTCCTGTGGTGTGTCCCAGCTGCAGTGGAAGTGGTGTTTCTTGCAGAAAGTTGCCCTTCTTAAATACCAAATGCAGCCATTCCCACCCAACTCTGCCTTCTTTTTGATGAAGTTTCAATGGCTCTGTGAGGAGGCAACCATCACCTTAAATGTATGCAAGTCGTTAGCAGTTGAGTGGTCAATTTGATCAGCAGTCCTTTAAAGCAATACAATGAAGCACAGTTAACACTGAATATCTACTCCAAAAGGTAAATCAGCCATAACACTTCAAGACAGCTTTTGTTGGTGCCAAATTTTAGGCATTTAGCTAGTGGTGTGAAAATGGTGGAAATTGACTGTCTCAGCATTTGACCAGTGATATTTCTGTTGAAGAACTCACTACCAAGACAACCCCAATGAGTAGCACTTACTGAATTCAACAGTCAAGTCAATGCTCAAATTAGGGTGATATGCATGACTTTCAAAACACGTCAGTATTCTTCAACCGGTAACACACAATCTAAAATGGCTGTCTTAATTAATTCTTTAAAAAGTAAGCTGGGACTTCAGAGGTCAGAAACATTACCCCAACAAGTAGCACTTACTGCATTCAGAAGTCAAGTCAGTGCCCATGTTTGGGTACTGTTGGTGCCAAATTTACGCATTTAGCTAGTGGTGTGAAAATGGTGGAAATTGACTGTCTCAGCATTTGACCAGTGATATTTCTGTTGAAGAACTCACTACCAAGACAACCCCAAAGAGTAGCACTTATGAACACAATAATCATCAGTGTATCCATTTGAGGTTATCTGAATGTGATTCCAATAACATCTTTCTTCAGTTTCCGTCTGTAGCATATCAACTCCATCAGTGATATTTCTGTTGAAGTACTCACAACCAAGACAACCCCAAAGAGAAGCACTTATGAACATAAGAATCATCAGTGTCTCCATTCGAGGTGATCTGAGAGGGATTCCCATAAAATATTGCTTCCAATGCATTCAGTTGCTTTTGTCAATTAAAACTACCCCAATGAGTAGCACTTACTGAATTCAACAGTCAAGTCAATGCTCAAATTAGGGTGATATGCATGACTTTCAAAACACGTCGGTATTCTTCAACCGATCTAAAATGGCTGTCTTAATTAATTCTTTAAAAAGTAAGCTGGGACTTCAGAGGTCAGCGACATTACCCCAACAAGTAGCACTTACTGCATTCAGAAGTCAAGTCAGTGCCCATGTTTGGGTACTGTTGGTGCCAAAATTACATATTTAGCCAGTGGTGTGAAAATGGTGGAAGTTGACAAGTGATATTTCTGTTGAAGTACTCACAACTAAGACAACCCCAAAGAGAAGCACTTATGAACACAAGAATCATCAGTGTCTCCATTTGAGGTGATCTGAGAGGGAATCCCATAAAATATTGCTTCCAATGCATTCAGTTGCTTTTGTCAATTAAAACTACCCTAATGAGTAGCACTTACTGAATTCAACAGTCAAGTCAATGCTCAAATTAGGGTGATATGCATGACTTTCAAAACACGTCAGTATTCTTCAACCGGTAACACACAATCTAAAATGGCTGTCTTAATTAATTCTTTAAAAAGTAAGCTGGGACTTCAGAGGTCAGAAACATTACCCCAACAAGTAGCACTTACTGCATTCAGAAGTCAAGTCAGTGCCCATGTTTGGGTACTGTTGGTGCCAAATTTACGCATTTAGCTAGTGGTGTGAAAATGGTGGAAATTGACTGTCTCAGCATTTGACCAGTGATATTTCTGTTGAAGAACTCACTACCAAGACAACCCCAAAGAGTAGCACTTATGAACACAATAATCATCAGTGTATCCATTTGAGGTTATCTGAATGTGATTCCAATAACATCTATCTTCAGTTTCCGTCTGTAGCATATGTCCTGTTCAACTGCCCCAACAAGTAGCACTTACTGAATTCAAACTCAAGCCAATGCTCAAGTTGGGCCAATATCAGAGACTTGCAGTGTGCGGTCTTCTTTGCTCATGAGTTTCTTCGTATTTCTGTTCTTTCTGGCATCTCCTGTGGTGTGTCCCAGCTGCAGTGGAAGTGGTGTTTCTTGCAGAAAGTTGCCCTTCTTAAATACCAAATGCAGCCATTCCCACCCAACTCTGCCTTCTTTTTGATGAAGTTTCAATGGCTCTGTGAGGAGGCAACCATCACCTTAAATGTATGCAAGTCGTTAGCAGTTGAGTGGTCAATTTGATCAGCAGTCCTTTAAAGCAATACAATGAAGCACAGTTAACACTGAATATCTACTCCAAAAGGTAAATCAGCCATAACACTTCAAGACAGCTTTTGTTGGTGCCAAATTTTAGGCATTTAGCTAGTGGTGTGAAAATGGTGGAAGTTGACTGTCTCAGCATTTGACCAGTGATATTTCTGTGGAAGAACTCACTACCAAGACAACCCCAAAGAGTAGCACTTATGAACACAATAATCATCAGTGTATCCATTTGAGGTTATCTGAATGTGATTCCAATAACATCTTTCTTCAGTTTCCGTCTGTAGCATATCAACTCCATCAGTGATATTTCTGTTGAAGTACTCACAACCAAGACAACCCCAAAGAGAAGCACTTATGAACATAAGAATCATCAGTGTCTCCATTCGAGGTGATCTGAGAGGGATTCCCATAAAATATTGCTTCCAATGCATTCAGTTGCTTTTGTCAATTAAAACTACCCCAATGAGTAGCACTTACTGAATTCAACAGTCAAGTCAATGCTCAAATTAGGGTGATATGCATGACTTTCAAAACACGTCGGTATTCTTCAACCGATCTAAAATGGCTGTCTTAATTAATTCTTTAAAAAGTAAGCTGGGACTTCAGAGGTCAGCGACATTACCCCAACAAGTAGCACTTACTGCATTCAGAAGTCAAGTCAGTGCCCATGTTTGGGTACTGTTGGTGCCAAAATTACATATTTAGCCAGTGGTGTGAAAATGGTGGAAGTTGACAAGTGATATTTCTGTTGAAGTACTCACAACTAAGACAACCCCAAAGAGAAGCACTTATGAACACAAGAATCATCAGTGTCTCCATTTGAGGTGATCTGAGAGGGAATCCCATAAAATATTGCTTCCAATGCATTCAGTTGCTTTTGTCAATTAAAACTACCCCAATAAGTAGCACTTACTGAATTCAACAGTCAAGTCAATGCTCAAATTAGGGTGATATGCATGACTTTCAAAACACGTCAGTATTCTTCAACCGGTAACACACAATCTAAAATGGCTGTCTTAATTAATTCTTTAAAAAGTAAGCTGGGACTTCAGAGGTCAGAAACATTACCCCAACAAGTAGCACTTACTGCATTCAGAAGTCAAGTCAGTGCCCATGTTTGGGTACTGTTGGTGCCAAATTTACGCATTTAGCTAGTGGTGTGAAAATGGTGGAAATTGACTGTCTCAGCATTTGACCAGTGATATTTCTGTTGAAGAACTCACTACCAAGACAACCCCAAAGAGTAGCACTTATGAACACAATAATCATCAGTGTATCCATTTGAGGTTATCTGAATGTGATTCCAATAACATCTATCTTCAGTTTCCGTCTGTAGCATATGTCCTGTTCAACTGCCCCAACAAGTAGCACTTACTGAATTCAAACTCAAGCCAATGCTCAAGTTGGGCCAATATCAGAGACTTGCAGTGTGCGGTCTTCTTTGCTCATGAGTTTCTTCGTATTTCTGTTCTTTCTGGCATCTCCTGTGGTGTGTCCCAGCTGCAGTGGAAGTGGTGTTTCTTGCAGAAAGTTGCCCTTCTTAAATACCAAATGCAGCCATTCCCACCCAACTGCGCCTTCTTTTTGATGAAGTTTCAATGGCTCTGTGAGGAGGCAACCATCACCTTAAATGTATGCAAGTCGTTAGCAGTTGAGTGGTCAATTCTCTTCATCAGTCCTTTAAAGCAATACAATGAAGCACAGTTAACACTGAATATCTACTCCAAAAGGTAAATCAGCCATAACACTTCAAGACAGCTTTTGTTGGTGCCAAATTTTAGGCATTTAGCTAGTGGTGTGAAAATGGTGGAAGTTGACTGTCTCAGCATTTGACCAGTGATATTTCTGTGGAAGAACTCACTACCAAGACAATCCCAAAGAGTAGCACTTATGAACACAATAATCATCAGTGTATCCATTTGAGGTTATCTGAATGTGATTCCAATAACATCTTTCTTCAGTTTCCGTCTGTAGCATATCAACTCCATCAGTGATATTTCTGTTGAAGTACTCACAACCAAGACAACCCCAAAGAGAAGCACTTATGAACATAAGAATCATCAGTGTCTCCATTCGAGGTGATCTGAGAGGGATTCCCATAAAATATTGCTTCCAATGCATTCAGTTGCTTTTGTCAATTAAAACTACCCCAATGAGTAGCACTTACTGAATTCAACAGTCAAGTCAATGCTCAAATTAGGGTGATATGCATGACTTTCAAAACACGTCGGTATTCTTCAACCGATCTAAAATGGCTGTCTTAATTAATTCTTTAAAAAGTAAGCTGGGACTTCAGAGGTCAGCGACATTACCCCAACAAGTAGCACTTACTGCATTCAGAAGTCAAGTCAGTGCCCATGTTTGGGTACTGTTGGTGCCAAAATTACATATTTAGCCAGTGGTGTGAAAATGGTGGAAGTTGACAAGTGATATTTCTGTTGAAGTACTCACAACTAAGACAACCCCAAAGAGAAGCACTTATGAACACAAGAATCATCAGTGTCTCCATTTGAGGTGATCTGAGAGGGAATCCCATAAAATATTGCTTCCAATGCATTCAGTTGCTTTTGTCAATTAAAACTACCCCAATGAGTAGCACTTACTGAATTCAACAGTCAAGTCAATGCTCAAATTAGGGTGATATGCATGACTTTCAAAACACGTCAGTATTCTTCAACCGGTAACACACAATCTAAAATGGCTGTCTTAATTAATTCTTTAAAAAGTAAGCTGGGACTTCAGAGGTCAGCGACATTACCCCAACAAGTAGCACTTACTGCATTCAGAAGTCAAGTCAGTGCCCATGTTTGGGTACTGTTGGTGCCAAATTTACGCATTTAGCTAGTGGTGTGAAAATGGTGGAAATTGACTGTCTCAGCATTTGACCAGTGATATTTCTGTTGAAGAACTCACTACCAAGACAACCCCAAAGAGTAGCACTTATGAACACAATAATCATCAGTGTATCCATTTGAGGTTATCTGAATGTGATTCCAATAACATCTATCTTCAGTTTCCGTCTGTAGCATATGTCCTGTTCAACTGCCCCAACAAGTAGCACTTACTGAATTCAAACTCAAGCCAATGCTCAAGTTGGGCCAATATCAGAGACTTGCAGTGTGCGGTCTTCTTTGCTCATGAGTTTCTTCGTATTTCTGTTCTTTCTGGCATCTCCTGTGGTGTGTCCCAGCTGCAGTGGAAGTGGTGTTTCTTGCAGAAAGTTGCCCTTCTTAAATACCAAATGCAGCCATTCCCACCCAACTCCGCCTTCTTTTTGATGAAGTTTCAATGGCTCTGTGAGGAGGCAACCATCACCTTAAATGTATGCAAGTCGTTAGCAGTTGAGTGGTCAATTTGATCAGCAGTCCTTTAAAGCAATACAATGAAGCACAGTTAACACTGAATATCTACTCCAAAAGGTAAATCAGCCATAACACTTCAAGACAGCTTTTGTTGGTGCCAAATTTTAGGCATTTAGCTAGTGGTGTGAAAATGGTGGAAATTGACTGTCTCAGCATTTGACCAGTGATATTTCTGTTGAAGAACTCACTACCAAGACAACCCCAATGAGTAGCACTTACTGAATTCAACAGTCAAGTCAATGCTCAAATTAGGGTGATATGCATGACTTTCAAAACACGTCAGTATTCTTCAACCGGTAACACACAATCTAAAATGGCTGTCTTAATTAATTCTTTAAAAAGTAAGCTGGGACTTCAGAGGTCAGAAACATTACCCCAACAAGTAGCACTTACTGCATTCAGAAGTCAAGTCAGTGCCCATGTTTGGGTACTGTTGGTGCCAAATTTACGCATTTAGCTAGTGGTGTGAAAATGGTGGAAATTGACTGTCTCAGCATTTGACCAGTGATATTTCTGTTGAAGAACTCACTACCAAGACAACCCCAAAGAGTAGCACTTATGAACACAATAATCATCAGTGTATCCATTTGAGGTTATCTGAATGTGATTCCAATAACATCTTTCTTCAGTTTCCGTCTGTAGCATATCAACTCCATCAGTGATATTTCTGTTGAAGTACTCACAACCAAGACAACCCCAAAGAGAAGCACTTATGAACATAAGAATCATCAGTGTCTCCATTCGAGGTGATCTGAGAGGGATTCCCATAAAATATTGCTTCCAATGCATTCAGTTGCTTTTGTCAATTAAAACTACCCCAATGAGTAGCACTTACTGAATTCAACAGTCAAGTCAATGCTCAAATTAGGGTGATATGCATGACTTTCAAAACACGTCGGTATTCTTCAACCGATCTAAAATGGCTGTCTTAATTAATTCTTTAAAAAGTAAGCTGGGACTTCAGAGGTCAGCGACATTACCCCAACAAGTAGCACTTACTGCATTCAGAAGTCAAGTCAGTGCCCATGTTTGGGTACTGTTGGTGCCAAAATTACATATTTAGCCAGTGGTGTGAAAATGGTGGAAGTTGACAAGTGATATTTCTGTTGAAGTACTCACAACTAAGACAACCCCAAAGAGAAGCACTTATGAACACAAGAATCATCAGTGTCTCCATTTGAGGTGATCTGAGAGGGAATCCCATAAAATATTGCTTCCAATGCATTCAGTTGCTTTTGTCAATTAAAACTACCCCAATAAGTAGCACTTACTGAATTCAACAGTCAAGTCAATGCTCAAATTAGGGTGATATGCATGACTTTCAAAACACGTCAGTATTCTTCAACCGGTAACACACAATCTAAAATGGCTGTCTTAATTAATTCTTTAAAAAGTAAGCTGGGACTTCAGAGGTCAGAAACATTACCCCAACAAGTAGCACTTACTGCATTCAGAAGTCAAGTCAGTGCCCATGTTTGGGTACTGTTGGTGCCAAATTTACGCATTTAGCTAGTGGTGTGAAAATGGTGGAAATTGACTGTCTCAGCATTTGACCAGTGATATTTCTGTTGAAGAACTCACTACCAAGACAACCCCAAAGAGTAGCACTTATGAACACAATAATCATCAGTGTATCCATTTGAGGTTATCTGAATGTGATTCCAATAACATCTATCTTCAGTTTCCGTCTGTAGCATATGTCCTGTTCAACTGCCCCAACAAGTAGCACTTACTGAATTCAAACTCAAGCCAATGCTCAAGTTGGGCCAATATCAGAGACTTGCAGTGTGCGGTCTTCTTTGCTCATGAGTTTCTTCGTATTTCTGTTCTTTCTGGCATCTCCTGTGGTGTGTCCCAGCTGCAGTGGAAGTGGTGTTTCTTGCAGAAAGTTGCCCTTCTTAAATACCAAATGCAGCCATTCCCACCCAACTCTGCCTTCTTTTTGATGAAGTTTCAATGGCTCTGTGAGGAGGCAACCATCACCTTAAATGTATGCAAGTCGTTAGCAGTTGAGTGGTCAATTTGATCAGCAGTCCTTTAAAGCAATACAATGAAGCACAGTTAACACTGAATATCTACTCCAAAAGGTAAATCAGCCATAACACTTCAAGACAGCTTTTGTTGGTGCCAAATTTTAGGCATTTAGCTAGTGGTGTGAAAATGGTGGAAGTTGACTGTCTCAGCATTTGACCAGTGATATTTCTGTGGAAGAACTCACTACCAAGACAACCCCAAAGAGTAGCACTTATGAACACAATAATCATCAGTGTATCCATTTGAGGTTATCTGAATGTGATTCCAATAACATCTTTCTTCAGTTTCCGTCTGTAGCATATCAACTCCATCAGTGATATTTCTGTTGAAGTACTCACAACCAAGACAACCCCAAAGAGAAGCACTTATGAACATAAGAATCATCAGTGTCTCCATTCGAGGTGATCTGAGAGGGATTCCCATAAAATATTGCTTCCAATGCATTCAGTTGCTTTTGTCAATTAAAACTACCCCAATGAGTAGCACTTACTGAATTCAACAGTCAAGTCAATGCTCAAATTAGGGTGATATGCATGACTTTCAAAACACGTCGGTATTCTTCAACCGATCTAAAATGGCTGTCTTAATTAATTCTTTAAAAAGTAAGCTGGGACTTCAGAGGTCAGCGACATTACCCCAACAAGTAGCACTTACTGCATTCAGAAGTCAAGTCAGTGCCCATGTTTGGGTACTGTTGGTGCCAAAATTACATATTTAGCCAGTGGTGTGAAAATGGTGGAAGTTGACAAGTGATATTTCTGTTGAAGTACTCACAACTAAGACAACCCCAAAGAGAAGCACTTATGAACACAAGAATCATCAGTGTCTCCATTTGAGGTGATCTGAGAGGGAATCCCATAAAATATTGCTTCCAATGCATTCAGTTGCTTTTGTCAATTAAAACTACCCCAATGAGTAGCACTTACTGAATTCAACAGTCAAGTCAATGCTCAAATTAGGGTGATATGCATGACTTTCAAAACACGTCAGTATTCTTCAACCGGTAACACACAATCTAAAATGGCTGTCTTAATTAATTCTTTAAAAAGTAAGCTGGGACTTCAGAGGTCAGCGACATTACCCCAACAAGTAGCACTTACTGCATTCAGAAGTCAAGTCAGTGCCCATGTTTGGGTACTGTTGGTGCCAAAATTACATATTTAGCCAGTGGTGTGAAAATGGTGGAAGTTGACAAGTGATATTTCTGTTGAAGTACTCACAACTAAGACAACCCCAAAGAGAAGCACTTATGAACACAAGAATCATCAGTGTCTCCATTTGAGGTGATCTGAGAGGGAATCCCATAAAATATTGCTTCCAATGCATTCAGTTGCTTTTGTCAATTAAAACTACCCTAATGAGTAGCACTTACTGAATTCAACAGTCAAGTCAATGCTCAAATTAGGGTGATATGCATGACTTTCAAAACACGTCAGTATTCTTCAACCGGTAACACACAATCTAAAATGGCTGTCTTAATTAATTCTTTAAAAAGTAAGCTGGGACTTCAGAGGTCAGAAACATTACCCCAACAAGTAGCACTTACTGCATTCAGAAGTCAAGTCAGTGCCCATGTTTGGGTACTGTTGGTGCCAAATTTACGCATTTAGCTAGTGGTGTGAAAATGGTGGAAATTGACTGTCTCAGCATTTGACCAGTGATATTTCTGTTGAAGAACTCACTACCAAGACAACCCCAAAAAGTAGCACTTATGAACACAATAATCATCAGTGTATCCATTTGAGGTTATCTGAATGTGATTCCAATAACATCTATCTTCAGTTTCCGTCTGTAGCATATGTCCTGTTCAACTGCCCCAACAAGTAGCACTTACTGAATTCAAACTCAAGCCAATGCTCAAGTTGGGCCAATATCAGAGACTTGCAGTGTGCGGTCTTCTTTGCTCATGAGTTTCTTCGTATTTCTGTTCTTTCTGGCATCTCCTGTGGTGTGTCCCAGCTGCAGTGGAAGTGGTGTTTCTTGCAGAAAGTTGCCCTTCTTAAATACCAAATGCAGCCATTCCCACCCAACTCTGCCTTCTTTTTGATGAAGTTTCAATGGCTCTGTGAGGAGGCAACCATCACCTTAAATGTATGCAAGTCGTTAGCAGTTGAGTGGTCAATTTGATCAGCAGTCCTTTAAAGCAATACAATGAAGCACAGTTAACACTGAATATCTACTCCAAAAGGTAAATCAGCCATAACACTTCAAGACAGCTTTTGTTGGTGCCAAATTTTAGGCATTTAGCTAGTGGTGTGAAAATGGTGGAAGTTGACTGTCTCAGCATTTGACCAGTGATATTTCTGTGGAAGAACTCACTACCAAGACAACCCCAAAGAGTAGCACTTATGAACACAATAATCATCAGTGTATCCATTTGAGGTTATCTGAATGTGATTCCAATAACATCTTTCTTCAGTTTCCGTCTGTAGCATATCAACTCCATCAGTGATATTTCTGTTGAAGTACTCACAACCAAGACAACCCCAAAGAGAAGCACTTATGAACATAAGAATCATCAGTGTCTCCATTCGAGGTGATCTGAGAGGGATTCCCATAAAATATTGCTTCCAATGCATTCAGTTGCTTTTGTCAATTAAAACTACCCCAATGAGTAGCACTTACTGAATTCAACAGTCAAGTCAATGCTCAAATTAGGGTGATATGCATGACTTTCAAAACACGTCGGTATTCTTCAACCGATCTAAAATGGCTGTCTTAATTAATTCTTTAAAAAGTAAGCTGGGACTTCAGAGGTCAGCGACATTACCCCAACAAGTAGCACTTACTGCATTCAGAAGTCAAGTCAGTGCCCATGTTTGGGTACTGTTGGTGCCAAAATTACATATTTAGCCAGTGGTGTGAAAATGGTGGAAGTTGACAAGTGATATTTCTGTTGAAGTACTCACAACTAAGACAACCCCAAAGAGAAGCACTTATGAACACAAGAATCATCAGTGTCTCCATTTGAGGTGATCTGAGAGGGAATCCCATAAAATATTGCTTCCAATGCATTCAGTTGCTTTTGTCAATTAAAACTACCCCAATGAGTAGCACTTACTGAATTCAACAGTCAAGTCAATGCTCAAATTAGGGTGATATGCATGACTTTCAAAACACGTCAGTATTCTTCAACCGGTAACACACAATCTAAAATGGCTGTCTTAATTAATTCTTTAAAAAGTAAGCTGGGACTTCAGAGGTCAGCGACATTACCCCAACAAGTAGCACTTACTGCATTCAGAAGTCAAGTCAGTGCCCATGTTTGGGTACTGTTGGTGCCAAATTTACGCATTTAGCTAGTGGTGTGAAAATGGTGGAAATTGACTGTCTCAGCATTTGACCAGTGATATTTCTGTTGAAGAACTCACTACAAAGACAACCCCAAAGAGTAGCACTTATGAACACAATAATCATCAGTGTATCCATTTGAGGTTATCTGAATGTGATTCCAATAACATCTATCTTCAGTTTCCGTCTGTAGCATATGTCCTGTTCAACTGCCCCAACAAGTAGCACTTACTGAATTCAAACTCAAGCCAATGCTCAAGTTGGGCCAATATCAGAGACTTGCAGTGTGCGGTCTTCTTTGCTCATGAGTTTCTTCGTATTTCTGTTCTTTCTGGCATCTCCTGTGGTGTGTCCCAGCTGCAGTGGAAGTGGTGTTTCTTGCAGAAAGTTGCCCTTCTTAAATACCAAATGCAGCCATTCCCACCCAACTCCGCCTTCTTTTTGATGAAGTTTCAATGGCTCTGTGAGGAGGCAACCATCACCTTAAATGTATGCAAGTCGTTAGCAGTTGAGTGGTCAATTCTCTTCAGCAGTCCTTTAAAGCAATACAATGAAGCACAGTTAACACTGAATATCTACTCCAAAAGGTAAATCAGCCATAACACTTCAAGACAGCTTTTGTTGGTGCCAAATTTTAGGCATTTAGCTAGTGGTGTGAAAATGGTGGAAGTTGACTGTCTCAGCATTTGACCAGTGATATTTCTGTGGAAGAACTCACTACCAAGACAACCCCAAAGAGTAGCACTTATGAACACAATAATCATCAGTGTATCCATTTGAGGTTATCTGAATGTGATTCCAATAACATCTTTCTTCAGTTTCCGTCTGTAGCATATCAACTCCATCAGTGATATTTCTGTTGAAGTACTCACAACCAAGACAACCCCAAAGAGAAGCACTTATGAACATAAGAATCATCAGTGTCTCCATTCGAGGTGATCTGAGAGGGATTCCCATAAAATATTGCTTCCAATGCATTCAGTTGCTTTTGTCAATTAAAACTACCCCAATGAGTAGCACTTACTGAATTCAACAGTCAAGTCAATGCTCAAATTAGGGTGATATGCATGACTTTCAAAACACGTCGGTATTCTTCAACCGATCTAAAATGGCTGTCTTAATTAATTCTTTAAAAAGTAAGCTGGGACTTCAGAGGTCAGCGACATTACCCCAACAAGTAGCACTTACTGCATTCAGAAGTCAAGTCAGTGCCCATGTTTGGGTACTGTTGGTGCCAAAATTACATATTTAGCCAGTGGTGTGAAAATGGTGGAAGTTGACAAGTGATATTTCTGTTGAAGTACTCACAACTAAGACAACCCCAAAGAGAAGCACTTATGAACACAAGAATCATCAGTGTCTCCATTTGAGGTGATCTGAGAGGGAATCCCATAAAATATTGCTTCCAATGCATTCAGTTGCTTTTGTCAATTAAAACTACCCCAATGAGTAGCACTTACTGAATTCAACAGTCAAGTCAATGCTCAAATTAGGGTGATATGCATGACTTTCAAAACACGTCAGTATTCTTCAACCGGTAACACACAATCTAAAATGGCTGTCTTAATTAATTCTTTAAAAAGTAAGCTGGGACTTCAGAGGTCAGCGACATTACCCCAACAAGTAGCACTTACTGCATTCAGAAGTCAAGTCAGTGCCCATGTTTGGGTACTGTTGGTGCCAAATTTACGCATTTAGCTAGTGGTGTGAAAATGGTGGAAATTGACTGTCTCAGCATTTGACCAGTGATATTTCTGTTGAAGAACTCACTACCAAGACAACCCCAAAGAGTAGCACTTATGAACACAATAATCATCAGTGTATCCATTTGAGGTTATCTGAATGTGATTCCAATAACATCTTTCTTCAGTTTCCGTCTGTAGCATATCAACTCCATCAGTGATATTTCTGTTGAAGTACTCACAACCAAGACAACCCCAAAGAGAAGCACTTATGAACATAAGAATCATCAGTGTCTCCATTCGAGGTGATCTGAGAGGGATTCCCATAAAATATTGCTTCCAATGCATTCAGTTGCTTTTGTCAATTAAAACTACCCCAATGAGTAGCACTTACTGAATTCAACAGTCAAGTCAATGCTCAAATTAGGGTGATATGCATGACTTTCAAAACACGTCGGTATTCTTCAACCGATCTAAAATGGCTGTCTTAATTAATTCTTTAAAAAGTAAGCTGGGACTTCAGAGGTCAGCGACATTACCCCAACAAGTAGCACTTACTGCATTCAGAAGTCAAGTCAGTGCCCATGTTTGGGTACTGTTGGTGCCAAAATTACATATTTAGCCAGTGGTGTGAAAATGGTGGAAGTTGACAAGTGATATTTCTGTTGAAGTACTCACAACTAAGACAACCCCAAAGAGAAGCACTTATGAACACAAGAATCATCAGTGTCTCCATTTGAGGTGATCTGAGAGGGAATCCCATAAAATATTGCTTCCAATGCATTCAGTTGCTTTTGTCAATTAAAACTACCCCAATGAGTAGCACTTACTGAATTCAACAGTCAAGTCAATGCTCAAATTAGGGTGATATGCATGACTTTCAAAACACGTCAGTATTCTTCAACCGGTAACACACAATCTAAAATGGCTGTCTTAATTAATTCTTTAAAAAGTAAGCTGGGACTTCAGAGGTCAGAAACATTACCCCAACAAGTAGCACTTACTGCATTCAGAAGTCAAGTCAGTGCCCATGTTTGGGTACTGTTGGTGCCAAATTTACGCATTTAGCTAGTGGTGTGAAAATGGTGGAAATTGACTCTCTCAGCTTTTGACCAGTGATATTTCTGTTGAAGAACTCACTACCAAGACAACCCCAAAGAGTAGCACTTATGAACACAATAATCATCAGTGTATCCATTTGAGGTTATCTGAATGTGATTCCAATAACATCTATCTTCAGTTTCCGTCTGTAGCATATGTCCTGTTCAACTGCCCCAACAAGTAGCACTTACTGAATTCAAACTCAAGCCAATGCTCAAGTTGGGCCAATATCAGAGACTTGCAGTGTGCGGTCTTCTTTGCTCATGAGTTTCTTCGTATTTCTGTTCTTTCTGGCATCTCCTGTGGTGTGTCCCAGCTGCAGTGGAAGTGGTGTTTCTTGCAGAAAGTTGCCCTTCTTAAATACCAAATGCAGCCATTCCCACCCAACTCCGCCTTCTTTTTGATGAAGTTTCAATGGCTCTGTGAGGAGGCAACCATCACCTTAAATGTATGCAAGTCGTTAGCAGTTGAGTGGTCAATTCTCTTCAGCAGTCCTTTAAAGCAATACAATGAAGCACAGTTAACACTGAATATCTACTCCAAAAGGTAAATCAGCCATAACACTTCAAGACAGCTTTTGTTGGTGCCAAATTTTAGGCATTTAGCTAGTGGTGTGAAAATGGTGGAAGTTGACTGTCTCAGCATTTGACCAGTGATATTTCTGTGGAAGAACTCACTACCAAGACAACCCCAAAGAGTAGCACTTATGAACACAATAATCATCAGTGTATCCATTTGAGGTTATCTGAATGTGATTCCAATAACATCTTTCTTCAGTTTCCGTCTGTAGCATATCAACTCCATCAGTGATATTTCTGTTGAAGTACTCACAACCGAGACAACCCCAAAGAGAAGCACTTATGAACATAAGAATCATCAGTGTCTCCATTCGAGGTGATCTGAGAGGGATTCCCATAAAATATTGCTTCCAATGCATTCAGTTGCTTTTGTCAATTAAAACTACCCCAATGAGTAGCACTTACTGAATTCAACAGTCAAGTCAATGCTCAAATTAGGGTGATATGCATGACTTTCAAAACACGTCGGTATTCTTCAACCGATCTAAAATGGCTGTCTTAATTAATTCTTTAAAAAGTAAGCTGGGACTTCAGAGGTCAGAAACATTACCCCAACAAGTAGCACTTACTGCATTCAGAAGTCAAGTCAGTGCCCATGTTTGGGTACTGTTGGTGCCAAATTTACGCATTTAGCTAGTGGTGTGAAAATGGTGGAAATTGACTGTCTCAGCATTTGACCAGTGATATTTCTGTTGAAGAACTCACTACCAAGACAACCCCAAAGAGTAGCACTTATGAACACAATAATCATCAGTGTATCCATTTGAGGTTATCTGAATGTGATTCCAATAACATCTATCTTCAGTTTCCGTCTGTAGCATATGTCCTGTTCAACTGCCCCAACAAGTAGCACTTACTGAATTCAAACTCAAGCCAATGCTCAAGTTGGGCCAATATCAGAGACTTGCAGTGTGCGGTCTTCTTTGCTCATGAGTTTCTTCGTATTGCTGTTCTTTCTGGCATCTCCTGTGGTGTGTCCCAGCTGCAGTGGAAGTGGTGTTTCTTGCAGAAAGTTGCCCTTCTTAAATACCAAATGCAGCCATTCCCACCCAACTCCGCCTTCTTTTTGATGAAGTTTCAATGGCTCTGTGAGGAGGCAACCATCACCTTAAATGTATGCAAGTCGTTAGCATTTGAGTGGTCAATTTGATCAGCAATCCTTTAAAGCAATACAATGAAGCACAGTTAACACTGAATATCTACTCCAAAAGGTAAATCAGCCATAACACTTCAAGACAGCTTTTGTTGGTGCCAAATTTTAGGCATTTAGCTAGTGGTGTGAAAATGGTGGAAGTTGACTGTCTCAGCATTTGACCAGTGATATTTCTGTGGAAGAACTCACTACCAAGACAACCCCAAAGAGTAGCACTTATGAACACAATAATCATCAGTGTATCCATTTGAGGTTATCTGAATGTGATTCCAATAACATCTATCTTCAGTTTCCGTCTGTAGCATATCAACTCCATCAGTGATATTTCTGTTGAAGTACTCACAACCAAGACAACCCCAAAGAGAAGCACTTATGAACATAAGAATCATCAGTGTCTCCATTCGAGGTGATCTGAGAGGGATTCCCATAAAATATTGCTTCCAATGCATTCAGTTGCTTTTGTCAATTAAAACTACCCCAATGAGTAGCACTTACTGAATTCAACAGTCAAGTCAATGCTCAAATTAGGGTGATATGCATGACTTTCAAAACACGTCGGTATTCTTCAACCGATCTAAAATGGCTGTCTTAATTAATTCTTTAAAAAGTAAGCTGGGACTTCAGAGGTCAGCGACATTACCCCAACAAGTAGCACTTACTGCATTCAGAAGTCAAGTCAGTGCCCATGTTTGGGTACTGTTGGTGCCAAAATTACATATTTAGCCAGTGGTGTGAAAATGGTGGAAGTTGACAAGTGATATTTCTGTTGAAGTACTCACAACTAAGACAACCCCAAAGAGAAGCACTTATGAACACAAGAATCATCAGTGTCTCCATTTGAGGTGATCTGAGAGGGAATCCCATAAAATATTGCTTCCAATGCATTCAGTTGCTTTTGTCAATTAAAACTACCCCAATGAGTAGCACTTACTGAATTCAACAGTCAAGTCAATGCTCAAATTAGGGTGATATGCATGACTTTCAAAACACGTCAGTATTCTTCAACCGGTAACACACAATCTAAAATGGCTGTCTTAATTAATTCTTTAAAAAGTAAGCTGGGACTTCAGAGGTCAGCGACATTACCCCAACAAGTAGCACTTACTGCATTCAGAAGTCAAGTCAGTGCCCATGTTTGGGTACTGTTGGTGCCAAATTTACGCATTTAGCTAGTGGTGTGAAAATGGTGGAAATTGACTGTCTCAGCATTTGACCAGTGATATTTCTGTTGAAGAACTCACTACCAAGACAACCCCAAAGAGTAGCACTTATGAACACAATAATCATCAGTGTATCCATTTGAGGTTATCTGAATGTGATTCCAATAACATCTATCTTCAGTTTCCGTCTGTAGCATATGTCCTGTTCAACTGCCCCAACAAGTAGCACTTACTGAATTCAAACTCAAGCCAATGCTCAAGTTGGGCCAATATCAGAGACTTGCAGTGTGCGGTCTTCTTTGCTCATGAGTTTCTTCGTATTTCTGTTCTTTCTGGCATCTCCTGTGGTGTGTCCCAGCTGCAGTGGAAGTGGTGTTTCTTGCAGAAAGTTGCCCTTCTTAAATACCAAATGCAGCCATTCCCACCCAACTCTGCCTTCTTTTTGATGAAGTTTCAATGGCTCTGTGAGGAGGCAACCATCACCTTAAATGTATGCAAGTCGTTAGCAGTTGAGTGGTCAATTCTCTTCAGCAGTCCTTTAAAGCAATACAATGAAGCACAGTTAACACTGAATATCTACTCCAAAAGGTAAATCAGCCATAACACTTCAAGACAGCTTTTGTTGGTGCCAAATTTTAGGCATTTAGCTAGTGGTGTGAAAATGGTGGAAGTTGACTGTCTCAGCATTTGACCAGTGATATTTCTGTGGAAGAACTCACTACCAAGACAACCCCAAAGAGTAGCACTTATGAACACAATAATCATCAGTGTATCCATTTGAGGTTATCTGAATGTGATTCCAATAACATCTTTCTTCAGTTTCCGTCTGTAGCATATCAACTCCATCAGTGATATTTCTGTTGAAGTACTCACAACCGAGACAACCCCAAAGAGAAGCACTTATGAACATAAGAATCATCAGTGTCTCCATTCGAGGTGATCTGAGAGGGATTCCCATAAAATATTGCTTCCAATGCATTCAGTTGCTTTTGTCAATTAAAACTACCCCAATGAGTAGCACTTACTGAATTCAACAGTCAAGTCAATGCTCAAATTAGGGTGATATGCATGACTTTCAAAACACGTCGGTATTCTTCAACCGATCTAAAATGGCTGTCTTAATTAATTCTTTAAAAAGTAAGCTGGGACTTCAGAGGTCAGAAACATTACCCCAACAAGTAGCACTTACTGCATTCAGAAGTCAAGTCAGTGCCCATGTTTGGGTACTGTTGGTGCCAAATTTACGCATTTAGCTAGTGGTGTGAAAATGGTGGAAATTGACTCTCTCAGCTTTTGACCAGTGATATTTCTGTTGAAGAACTCACTACCAAGACAACCCCAAAGAGTAGCACTTATGAACACAATAATCATCAGTGTATCCATTTGAGGTTATCTGAATGTGATTCCAATAACATCTATCTTCAGTTTCCGTCTGTAGCATATGTACTGTTCAACTGCCCCAACAAGTAGCACTTACTGAATTCAAACTCAAGCCAATGCTCAAGTTGGGCCAATATCAGAGACTTGCAGTGTCCGGTCTTCTTTGCTCATGAGTTTCTTCGTATTTCTGTTCTTTCTGGCATCTCCTGTGGTGTGTCCCAGCTGCAGTGGAAGTGGTGTTTCTTGCAGAAAGTTGCCCTTCTTAAATACCAAATGCAGCCATTCCCACCCAACTCTGCCTTCTTTTTGATGAAGTTTCAATGGCTCTGTGAGGAGGCAACCATCACCTTAAATGTATGCAAGTCGTTAGCAGTTGAGTGGTCAATTTGATCAGCAGTCCTTTAAAGCAATACAATGAAGCACAGTTAACACTGAATATCTACTCCAAAAGGTAAATCAGCCATAACACTTCAAGACAGCTTTTGTTGGTGCCAAATTTTAGGCATTTAGCTAGTGGTGTGAAAATGGTGGAAGTTGACTGTCTCAGCATTTGACCAGTGATATTTCTGTGGAAGAACTCACTACCAAGACAACCCCAAAGAGTAGCACTTATGAACACAATAATCATCAGTGTATCCATTTGAGGTTATCTGAATGTGATTCCAATAACATCTTTCTTCAGTTTCCGTCTGTAGCATATCAACTCCATCAGTGATATTTCTGTTGAAGTACTCACAACCAAGACAACCCCAAAGAGAAGCACTTATGAACATAAGAATCATCAGTGTCTCCATTCGAGGTGATCTGAGAGGGATTCCCATAAAATATTGCTTCCAATGCATTCAGTTGCTTTTGTCAATTAAAACTACCCCAATGAGTAGCACTTACTGAATTCAACAGTCAAGTCAATGCTCAAATTAGGGTGATATGCATGACTTTCAAAACACGTCGGTATTCTTCAACCGATCTAAAATGGCTGTCTTAATTAATTCTTTAAAAAGTAAGCTGGGACTTCAGAGGTCAGCGACATTACCCCAACAAGTAGCACTTACTGCATTCAGAAGTCAAGTCAGTGCCCATGTTTGGGTACTGTTGGTGCCAAAATTACATATTTAGCCAGTGGTGTGAAAATGGTGGAAGTTGACAAGTGATATTTCTGTTGAAGTACTCACAACTAAGACAACCCCAAAGAGAAGCACTTATGAACACAAGAATCATCAGTGTCTCCATTCGAGGTGATCTGAGAGGGATTCCCATAAAATATTGCTTCCAATGCATTCAGTTGCTTTTGTCAATTAAAACTACCCCAATGAGTAGCACTTACTGAATTCAACAGTCAAGTCAATGCTCAAATTAGGGTGATATGCATGACTTTCAAAACACGTCGGTATTCTTCAACCGATCTAAAATGGCTGTCTTAATTAATTCTTTAAAAAGTAAGCTGGGACTTCAGAGGTCAGAAACATTACCCCAACAAGTAGCACTTACTGCATTCAGAAGTCAAGTCAGTGCCCATGTTTGGGTACTGTTGGTGCCAAATTTACGCATTTAGCTAGTGGTGTGAAAATGGTGGAAATTGACTGTCTCAGCATTTGACCAGTGATATTTCTGTTGAAGAACTCACTACCAAGACAACCCCAAAGAGTAGCACTTATGAACACAATAATCATCAGTGTATCCATTTGAGGTTATCTGAATGTGATTCCAATAACATCTATCTTCAGTTTCCGTCTGTAGCATATGTCCTGTTCAACTGCCCCAACAAGTAGCACTTACTGAATTCAAACTCAAGCCAATGCTCAAGTTGGGCCAATATCAGAGACTTGCAGTGTGCGGTCTTCTTTGCTCATGAGTTTCTTCGTATTTCTGTTCTTTCTGGCATCTCCTGTGGTGTGTCCCAGCTGCAGTGGAAGTGGTGTTTCTTGCAGAAAGTTGCCCTTCTTAAATACCAAATGCAGCCATTCCCACCCAACTCCGCCTTCTTTTTGATGAAGTTTCAATGGCTCTGTGAGGAGGCAACCATCACCTTAAATGTATGCAAGTCGTTAGCAGTTGAGTGGTCAATTTGATCAGCAATCCTTTAAAGCAATACAATGAAGCACAGTTAACACTGAATATCTACTCCAAAAGGTAAATCAGCCATAACACTTCAAGACAGCTTTTGTTGGTGCCAAATTTTAGGCATTTAGCTAGTGGTGTGAAAATGGTGGAAGTTGACTGTCTCAGCATTTGACCAGTGATATTTCTGTGGAAGAACTCACTACCAAGACAACCCCAAAGAGTAGCACTTATGAACACAATAATCATCAGTGTATCCATTTGAGGTTATCTGAATGTGATTCCAATAACATCTATCTTCAGTTTCCGTCTGTAGCATATCAACTCCATCAGTGATATTTCTGTTGAAGTACTCACAACCAAGACAACCCCAAAGAGAAGCACTTATGAACATAAGAATCATCAGTGTCTCCATTCGAGGTGATCTGAGAGGGATTCCCATAAAATATTGCTTCCAATGCATTCAGTTGCTTTTGTCAATTAAAACTACCCCAATGAGTAGCACTTACTGAATTCAACAGTCAAGTCAATGCTCAAATTAGGGTGATATGCATGACTTTCAAAACACGTCGGTATTCTTCAACCGATCTAAAATGGCTGTCTTAATTAATTCTTTAAAAAGTAAGCTGGGACTTCAGAGGTCAGCGACATTACCCCAACAAGTAGCACTTACTGCATTCAGAAGTCAAGTCAGTGCCCATGTTTGGGTACTGTTGGTGCCAAAATTACATATTTAGCCAGTGGTGTGAAAATGGTGGAAGTTGACAAGTGATATTTCTGTTGAAGTACTCACAACTAAGACAACCCCAAAGAGAAGCACTTATGAACACAAGAATCATCAGTGTCTCCATTTGAGGTGATCTGAGAGGGAATCCCATAAAATATTGCTTCCAATGCATTCAGTTGCTTTTGTCAATTAAAACTACCCCAATGAGTAGCACTTACTGAATTCAACAGTCAAGTCAATGCTCAAATTAGGGTGATATGCATGACTTTCAAAACACGTCAGTATTCTTCAACCGGTAACACACAATCTAAAATGGCTGTCTTAATTAATTCTTTAAAAAGTAAGCTGGGACTTCAGAGGTCAGCGACATTACCCCAACAAGTAGCACTTACTGCATTCAGAAGTCAAGTCAGTGCCCATGTTTGGGTACTGTTGGTGCCAAATTTACGCATTTAGCTAGTGGTGTGAAAATGGTGGAAATTGACTGTCTCAGCATTTGACCAGTGATATTTCTGTTGAAGAACTCACTACCAAGACAACCCCAAAGAGTAGCACTTATGAACACAATAATCATCAGTGTATCCATTTGAGGTTATCTGAATGTGATTCCAATAACATCTATCTTCAGTTTCCGTCTGTAGCATATGTCCTGTTCAACTGCCCCAACAAGTAGCACTTACTGAATTCAAACTCAAGCCAATGCTCAAGTTGGGCCAATATCAGAGACTTGCAGTGTGCGGTCTTCTTTGCTCATGAGTTTCTTCGTATTTCTGTTCTTTCTGGCATCTCCTGTGGTGTGTCCCAGCTGCAGTGGAAGTGGTGTTTCTTGCAGAAAGTTGCCCTTCTTAAATACCAAATGCAGCCATTCCCACCCAACTCTGCCTTCTTTTTGATGAAGTTTCAATGGCTCTGTGAGGAGGCAACCATCACCTTAAATGTATGCAAGTCGTTAGCAGTTGAGTGGTCAATTCTCTTCAGCAGTCCTTTAAAGCAATACAATGAAGCACAGTTAACACTGAATATCTACTCCAAAAGGTAAATCAGCCATAACACTTCAAGACAGCTTTTGTTGGTGCCAAATTTTAGGCATTTAGCTAGTGGTGTGAAAATGGTGGAAGTTGACTGTCTCAGCATTTGACCAGTGATATTTCTGTGGAAGAACTCACTACCAAGACAACCCCAAAGAGTAGCACTTATGAACACAATAATCATCAGTGTATCCATTTGAGGTTATCTGAATGTGATTCCAATAACATCTTTCTTCAGTTTCCGTCTGTAGCATATCAACTCCATCAGTGATATTTCTGTTGAAGTACTCACAACCGAGACAACCCCAAAGAGAAGCACTTATGAACATAAGAATCATCAGTGTCTCCATTCGAGGTGATCTGAGAGGGATTCCCATAAAATATTGCTTCCAATGCATTCAGTTGCTTTTGTCAATTAAAACTACCCCAATGAGTAGCACTTACTGAATTCAACAGTCAAGTCAATGCTCAAATTAGGGTGATATGCATGACTTTCAAAACACGTCGGTATTCTTCAACCGATCTAAAATGGCTGTCTTAATTAATTCTTTAAAAAGTAAGCTGGGACTTCAGAGGTCAGAAACATTACCCCAACAAGTAGCACTTACTGCATTCAGAAGTCAAGTCAGTGCCCATGTTTGGGTACTGTTGGTGCCAAATTTACGCATTTAGCTAGTGGTGTGAAAATGGTGGAAATTGACTGTCTCAGCATTTGACCAGTGATATTTCTGTTGAAGAACTCACTACCAAGACAACCCCAAAGAGTAGCACTTATGAACACAATAATCATCAGTGTATCCATTTGAGGTTATCTGAATGTGATTCCAATAACATCTATCTTCAGTTTCCGTCTGTAGCATATGTCCTGTTCAACTGCCCCAACAAGTAGCACTTACTGAATTCAAACTCAAGCCAATGCTCAAGTTGGGCCAATATCAGAGACTTGCAGTGTGCGGTCTTCTTTGCTCATGAGTTTCTTCGTATTTCTGTTCTTTCTGGCATCTCCTGTGGTGTGTCCCAGCTGCAGTGGAAGTGGTGTTTCTTGCAGAAAGTTGCCCTTCTTAAATACCAAATGCAGCCATTCCCACCCAACTCCGCCTTCTTTTTGATGAAGTTTCAATGGCTCTGTGAGGAGGCAACCATCACCTTAAATGTATGCAAGTCGTTAGCAGTTGAGTGGTCAATTCTCTTCAGCAGTCCTTTAAAGCAATACAATGAAGCACAGTTAACACTGAATATCTACTCCAAAAGGTAAATCAGCCATAACACTTCAAGACAGCTTTTGTTGGTGCCAAATTTTAGGCATTTAGCTAGTGGTGTGAAAATGGTGGAAGTTGACTGTCTCAGCATTTGACCAGTGATATTTCTGTGGAAGAACTCACTACCAAGACAACCCCAAAGAGTAGCACTTATGAACACAATAATCATCAGTGTATCCATTTGAGGTTATCTGAATGTGATTCCAATAACATCTTTCTTCAGTTTCCGTCTGTAGCATATCAACTCCATCAGTGATATTTCTGTTGAAGTACTCACAACCAAGACAACCCCAAAGAGAAGCACTTATGAACATAAGAATCATCAGTGTCTCCATTCGAGGTGATCTGAGAGGGATTCCCATAAAATATTGCTTCCAATGCATTCAGTTGCTTTTGTCAATTAAAACTACCCCAATGAGTAGCACTTACTGAATTCAACAGTCAAGTCAATGCTCAAATTAGGGTGATATGCATGACTTTCAAAACACGTCGGTATTCTTCAACCGATCTAAAATGGCTGTCTTAATTAATTCTTTAAAAAGTAAGCTGGGACTTCAGAGGTCAGCGACATTACCCCAACAAGTAGCACTTACTGCATTCAGAAGTCAAGTCAGTGCCCATGTTTGGGTACTGTTGGTGCCAAAATTACATATTTAGCCAGTGGTGTGAAAATGGTGGAAGTTGACAAGTGATATTTCTGTTGAAGTACTCACAACTAAGACAACCCCAAAGAGAAGCACTTATGAACACAAGAATCATCAGTGTCTCCATTTGAGGTGATCTGAGAGGGAATCCCATAAAATATTGCTTCCAATGCATTCAGTTGCTTTTGTCAATTAAAACTACCCTAATGAGTAGCACTTACTGAATTCAACAGTCAAATCAATGCTCAAATTAGGGTGATATGCATGACTTTCAAAACACGTCAGTATTCTTCAACCGGTAACACACAATCTAAAATGGCTGTCTTAATTAATTCTTTAAAAAGTAAGCTGGGACTTCAGAGGTCAGAAACATTACCCCAACAAGTAGCACTTACTGCATTCAGAAGTCAAGTCAGTGCCCATGTTTGGGTACTGTTGGTGCCAAATTTACGCATTTAGCTAGTGGTGTGAAAATGGTGGAAATTGACTGTCTCAGCATTTGACCAGTGATATTTCTGTTGAAGAACTCACTACCAAGACAACCCCAAAGAGTAGCACTTATGAACACAATAATCATCAGTGTATCCATTTGAGGTTATCTGAATGTGATTCCAATAACATCTTTCTTCAGTTTCCGTCTGTAGCATATCAACTCCATCAGTGATATTTCTGTTGAAGTACTCACAACCAAGACAACCCCAAAGAGAAGCACTTATGAACATAAGAATCATCAGTGTCTCCATTCGAGATGATCTGAGAGGGATTCCCATAAAATATTGCTTCCAATGCATTCAGTTGCTTTTGTCAATTAAAACTACCCCAATGAGTAGCACTTACTGAATTCAACAGTCAAGTCAATGCTCAAATTAGGGTGATATGCATGACTTTCAAAACACGTCGGTATTCTTCAACCGATCTAAAATGGCTGTCTTAATTAATTCTTTAAAAAGTAAGCTGGGACTTCAGAGGTCAGCGACATTACCCCAACAAGTAGCACTTACTGCATTCAGAAGTCAAGTCAGTGCCCATGTTTGGGTACTGTTGGTGCCAAAATTACATATTTAGCCAGTGGTGTGAAAATGGTGGAAGTTGACAAGTGATATTTCTGTTGAAGTACTCACAACTAAGACAACCCCAAAGAGAAGCACTTATGAACACAAGAATCATCAGTGTCTCCATTTGAGGTGATCTGAGAGGGAATCCCATAAAATATTGCTTCCAATGCATTCAGTTGCTTTTGTCAATTAAAACTACCCCAATGAGTAGCACTTACTGAATTCAACAGTCAAGTCAATGCTCAAATTAGGGTGATATGCATGACTTTCAAAACACGTCAGTATTCTTCAACCGGTAACACACAATCTAAAATGGCTGTCTTAATTAATTCTTTAAAAAGTAAGCTGGGACTTCAGAGGTCAGAAACATTACCCCAACAAGTAGCACTTACTGCATTCAGAAGTCAAGTCAGTGCCCATGTTTGGGTACTGTTGGTGCCAAATTTACGCATTTAGCTAGTGGTGTGAAAATGGTGGAAATTGACTCTCTCAGCTTTTGACCAGTGATATTTCTGTTGAAGAACTCACTACCAAGACAACCCCAAAGAGTAGCACTTATGAACACAATAATCATCAGTGTATCCATTTGAGGTTATCTGAATGTGATTCCAATAACATCTATCTTCAGTTTCCGTCTGTAGCATATGTCCTGTTCAACTGCCCCAACAAGTAGCACTTACTGAATTCAAACTCAAGCCAATGCTCAAGTTGGGCCAATATCAGAGACTTGCAGTGTGCGGTCTTCTTTGCTCATGAGTTTCTTTGTATTTCTGTTCTTTCTGGCATCTCCTGTGGTGTGTCCCAGCTGCAGTGGAAGTGGTGTTTCTTGCAGAAAGTTGCCCTTCTTAAATACCAAATGCAGCCATTCCCACCCAACTCTGCCTTCTTTTTGATGAAGTTTCAATGGCTCTGTGAGGAGGCAACCATCACCTTAAATGTATGCAAGTCGTTAGCAGTTGAGTGGTCAATTTGATCAGCAGTCCTTTAAAGCAATACAATGAAGCACAGTTAACACTGAATATCTACTCCAAAAGGTAAATCAGCCATAACACTTCAAGACAGCTTTTGTTGGTGCCAAATTTTAGGCATTTAGCTAGTGGTGTGAAAATGGTGGAAGTTGACTGTCTCAGCATTTGACCAGTGATATTTCTGTGGAAGAACTCACTACCAAGACAACCCCAAAGAGTAGCACTTATGAACACAATAATCATCAGTGTATCCATTTGAGGTTATCTGAATGTGATTCCAATAACATCTTTCTTCAGTTTCCGTCTGTAGCATATCAACTCCATCAGTGATATTTCTGTTGAAGTACTCACAACCAAGACAACCCCAAAGAGAAGCACTTATGAACATAAGAATCATCAGTGTCTCCATTCGAGGTGATCTGAGAGGGATTCCCATAAAATATTGCTTCCAATGCATTCAGTTGCTTTTGTCAATTAAAACTACCCCAATGAGTAGCACTTACTGAATTCAACAGTCAAGTCAATGCTCAAATTAGGGTGATATGCATGACTTTCAAAACACGTCGGTATTCTTCAACCGATCTAAAATGGCTGTCTTAATTAATTCTTTAAAAAGTAAGCTGGGACTTCAGAGGTCAGCGACATTACCCCAACAAGTAGCACTTACTGCATTCAGAAGTCAAGTCAGTGCCCATGTTTGGGTACTGTTGGTGCCAAAATTACATATTTAGCCAGTGGTGTGAAAATGGTGGAAGTTGACAAGTGATATTTCTGTTGAAGTACTCACAACTAAGACAACCCCAAAGAGAAGCACTTATGAACACAAGAATCATCAGTGTCTCCATTTGAGGTGATCTGAGAGGGAATCCCATAAAATATTGCTTCCAATGCATTCAGTTGCTTTTGTCAATTAAAACTACCCTAATGAGTAGCACTTACTGAATTCAACAGTCAAGTCAATGCTCAAATTAGGGTGATATGCATGACTTTCAAAACACGTCAGTATTCTTCAACCGGTAACACACAATCTAAAATGGCTGTCTTAATTAATTCTTTAAAAAGTAAGCTGGGACTTCAGATGTCAGAAACATTACCCCAACAAGTAGCACTTACTGCATTCAGAAGTCAAGTCAGTGCCCATGTTTGGGTACTGTTGGTGCCAAATTTACGCATTTAGCTAGTGGTGTGAAAATGGTGGAAATTGACTGTCTCAGCATTTGACCAGTGATATTTCTGTTGAAGAACTCACTACCAAGACAACCCCAAAGAGTAGCACTTATGAACACAATAATCATCAGTGTATCCATTTGAGGTTATCTGAATGTGATTCCAATAACATCTATCTTCAGTTTCCGTCTGTAGCATATGTCCTGTTCAACTGTCCCAACAAGTAGCACTTACTGAATTCAAACTCAAGCCAATGCTCAAGTTGGGCCAATATCAGAGACTTGCAGTGTGCGGTCTTCTTTGCTCATGAGTTTCTTCGTATTTCTGATCTTTCTGGCATCTCCTGTGGTGTGTCCAAGCTGCAGTGGAAGTGGTGTTTCTTGCAGAAAGTTGCCCTTCTTAAATACCAAATGCAGCCATTCCCACCCAACTCTGCCTTCTTTTTGATGAAGTTTCAATGGCTCTGTGAGGAGGCAACCATCACCTTAAATGTATGCAAGTCGTTAGCAGTTGAGTGGTCAATTTGATCAGCAATCCTTTAAAGCAATACAATGAAGCACAGTTAACACTGAATATCTACTCCAAAAGGTAAATCAGCCATAACACTTCAAGACAGCTTTTGTTGGTGCCAAATTTTAGGCATTTAGCTAGTGGTGTGAAAATGGTGGAAGTTGACTGTCTCAGCATTTGACCAGTGATATTTCTGTGGAAGAACTCACTACCAAGACAACCCCAAAGAGTAGCACTTATGAACACAATAATCATCAGTGTATCCATTTGAGGTTATCTGAATGTGATTCCAATAACATCTTTCTTCAGTTTCCGTCTGTAGCATATCAACTCCATCAGTGATATTTCTGTTGAAGTACTCACAACCAAGACAACCCCAAAGAGAAGCACTTATGAACATAAGAATCATCAGTGTCTCCATTCGAGGTGATCTGAGAGGGATTCCCATAAAATATTGCTTCCAATGCATTCAGTTGCTTTTGTCAATTAAAACTACCCCAATGAGTAGCACTTACTGAATTCAACAGTCAAGTCAATGCTCAAATTAGGGTGATATGCATGACTTTCAAAACACGTCGGTATTCTTCAACCGATCTAAAATGGCTGTCTTAATTAATTCTTTAAAAAGTAAGCTGGGACTTCAGAGGTCAGCGACATTACCCCAACAAGTAGCACTTACTGCATTCAGAAGTCAAGTCAGTGCCCATGTTTGGGTACTGTTGGTGCCAAAATTACATATTTAGCCAGTGGTGTGAAAATGGTGGAAGTTGACAAGTGATATTTCTGTTGAAGTACTCACAACTAAGACAACCCCAAAGAGAAGCACTTATGAACACAAGAATCATCAGTGTCTCCATTTGAGGTGATCTGAGAGGGAATCCCATAAAATATTGCTTCCAATGCATTCAGTTGCTTTTGTCAATTAAAACTACCCCAATGAGTAGCACTTACTGAATTCAACAGTCAAGTCAATGCTCAAATTAGGGTGATATGCATGACTTTCAAAACACGTCAGTATTCTTCAACCGGTAACACACAATCTAAAATGGCTGTCTTAATTAATTCTTTAAAAAGTAAGCTGGGACTTCAGAGGTCAGCGACATTACCCCAACAAGTAGCACTTACTGCATTCAGAAGTCAAGTCAGTGCCCATGTTTGGGTACTGTTGGTGCCAAATTTACGCATTTAGCTAGTGGTGTGAAAATGGTGGAAATTGACTGTCTCAGCATTTGACCAGTGATATTTCTGTTGAAGAACTCACTACCAAGACAACCCCAAAGAGTAGCACTTATGAACACAATAATCATCAGTGTATCCATTTGAGGTTATCTGAATGTGATTCCAATAACATCTATCTTCAGTTTCCGTCTGTAGCATATGTCCTGTTCAACTGCCCCAACAAGTAGCACTTACTGAATTCAAACTCAAGCCAATGCTCAAGTTGGGCCAATATCAGAGACTTGCAGTGTGCGGTCTTCTTTGCTCATGAGTTTCTTCGTATTTCTGTTCTTTCTGGCATCTCCTGTGGTGTGTCCCAGCTGCAGTGGAAGTGGTGTTTCTTGCAGAAAGTTGCCCTTCTTAAATACCAAATGCAGCCATTCCCACCCAACTCCGCCTTCTTTTTGATGAAGTTTCAATGGCTCTGTGAGGAGGCAACCATCACCTTAAATGTATGCAAGTCGTTAGCAGTTGAGTGGTCAATTCTCTTCAGCAGTCCTTTAAAGCAATACAATGAAGCACAGTTAACACTGAATATCTACTCCAAAAGGTAAATCAGCCATAACACTTCAAGACAGCTTTTGTTGGTGCCAAATTTTAGGCATTTAGCTAGTGGTGTGAAAATGGTGGAAGTTGACTGTCTCAGCATTTGACCAGTGATATTTCTGTGGAAGAACTCACTACCAAGACAACCCCAAAGAGTAGCACTTATGAACACAATAATCATCAGTGTATCCATTTGAGGTTATCTGAATGTGATTCCAATAACATCTTTCTTCAGTTTCCGTCTGTAGCATATCAACTCCATCAGTGATATTTCTGTTGAAGTACTCACAACCGAGACAACCCCAAAGAGAAGCACTTATGAACATAAGAATCATCAGTGTCTCCATTCGAGGTGATCTGAGAGGGATTCCCATAAAATATTGCTTCCAATGCATTCAGTTGCTTTTGTCAATTAAAACTACCCCAATGAGTAGCACTTACTGAATTCAACAGTCAAGTCAATGCTCAAATTAGGGTGATATGCATGACTTTCAAAACACGTCGGTATTCTTCAACCGATCTAAAATGGCTGTCTTAATTAATTCTTTAAAAAGTAAGCTGGGACTTCAGAGGTCAGAAACATTACCCCAACAAGTAGCACTTACTGCATTCAGAAGTCAAGTCAGTGCCCATGTTTGGGTACTGTTGGTGCCAAATTTACGCATTTAGCTAGTGGTGTGAAAATGGTGGAAATTGACTGTCTCAGCATTTGACCAGTGATATTTCTGTTGAAGAACTCACTACCAAGACAACCCCAAAGAGTAGCACTTATGAACACAATAATCATCAGTGTATCCATTTGAGGTTATCTGAATGTGATTCCAATAACATCTTTCTTCAGTTTCCGTCTGTAGCATATCAACTCCATCAGTGATATTTCTGTTGAAGTACTCACAACCAAGACAACCCCAAAGAGAAGCACTTATGAACATAAGAATCATCAGTGTCTCCATTCGAGGTGATCTGAGAGGGATTCCCATAAAATATTGCTTCCAATGCATTCGGTTGCTTTTGTCAATTAAAACTACCCCAATGAGTAGCACTTACTGAATTCAACAGTCAAGTCAATGCTCAAATTAGGGTGATATGCATGACTTTCAAAACACGTCGGTATTCTTCAACCGATCTAAAATGGCTGTCTTAATTAATTCTTTAAAAAGTAAGCTGGGACTTCAGAGGTCAGCGACATTACCCCAACAAGTAGCACTTACTGCATTCAGAAGTCAAGTCAGTGCCCATGTTTGGGTACTGTTGGTGCCAAAATTACATATTTAGCCAGTGGTGTGAAAATGGTGGAAGTTGACAAGTGATATTTCTGTTGAAGTACTCACAACTAAGACAACCCCAAAGAGAAGCACTTATGAACACAAGAATCATCAGTGTCTCCATTTGAGGTGATCTGAGAGGGAATCCCATAAAATATTGCTTCCAATGCATTCAGTTGCTTTTGTCAATTAAAACTACCCCAATGAGTAGCACTTACTGAATTCAACAGTCAAGTCAATGCTCAAATTAGGGTGATATGCATGACTTTCAAAACACGTCAGTATTCTTCAACCGGTAACACACAATCTAAAATGGCTGTCTTAATTAATTCTTTAAAAAGTAAGCTGGGACTTCAGAGGTCAGAAACATTACCCCAACAAGTAGCACTTACTGCATTCAGAAGTCAAGTCAGTGCCCATGTTTGGGTACTGTTGGTGCCAAATTTACGCATTTAGCTAGTGGTGTGAAAATGGTGGAAATTGACTCTCTCAGCTTTTGACCAGTGATATTTCTGTTGAAGAACTCACTACCAAGACAACCCCAAAGAGTAGCACTTATGAACACAATAATCATCAGTGTATCCATTTGAGGTTATCTGAATGTGATTCCAATAACATCTATCTTCAGTTTCCGTCTGTAGCATATGTCCTGTTCAACTGCCCCAACAAGTAGCACTTACTGAATTCAAACTCAAGCCAATGCTCAAGTTGGGCCAATATCAGAGACTTGCAGTGTGCGGTCTTCTTTGCTCATGAGTTTCTTCGTATTTCTGTTCTTTCTGGCATCTCCTGTGGTGTGTCCCAGCTGCAGTGGAAGTGGTGTTTCTTGCAGAAAGTTGCCCTTCTTAAATACCAAATGCAGCCATTCCCACCCAACTCTGCCTTCTTTTTGATGAAGTTTCAATGGCTCTGTGAGGAGGCAACCATCACCTTAAATGTATGCAAGTCGTTAGCAGTTGAGTGGTCAATTTGATCAGCAGTCCTTTAAAGCAATACAATGAAGCACAGTTAACACTGAATATCTACTCCAAAAGGTAAATCAGCCATAACACTTCAAGACAGCTTTTGTTGGTGCCAAATTTTAGGCATTTAGCTAGTGGTGTGAAAATGGTGGAAGTTGACTGTCTCAGCATTTGACCAGTGATATTTCTGTGGAAGAACTCACTACCAAGACAACCCCAAAGAGTAGCACTTATGAACACAATAATCATCAGTGTATCCATTTGAGGTTATCTGAATGTGATTCCAATAACATCTTTCTTCAGTTTCCGTCTGTAGCATATCAACTCCATCAGTGATATTTCTGTTGAAGTACTCACAACCAAGACAACCCCAAAGAGAAGCACTTATGAACATAAGAATCATCAGTGTCTCCATTCGAGGTGATCTGAGAGGGATTCCCATAAAATATTGCTTCCAATGCATTCAGTTGCTTTTGTCAATTAAAACTACCCCAATGAGTAGCACTTACTGAATTCAACAGTCAAGTCAATGCTCAAATTAGGGTGATATGCATGACTTTCAAAACACGTCGGTATTCTTCAACCGATCTAAAATGGCTGTCTTAATTAATTCTTTAAAAAGTAAGCTGGGACTTCAGAGGTCAGCGACATTACCCCAACAAGTAGCACTTACTGCATTCAGAAGTCAAGTCAGTGCCCATGTTTGGGTACTGTTGGTGCCAAAATTACATATTTAGCCAGTGGTGTGAAAATGGTGGAAGTTGACAAGTGATATTTCTGTTGAAGTACTCACAACTAAGACAACCCCAAAGAGAAGCACTTATGAACACAAGAATCATCAGTGTCTCCATTTGAGGTGATCTGAGAGGGAATCCCATAAAATATTGCTTCCAATGCATTCAGTTGCTTTTGTCAATTAAAACTACCCTAATGAGTAGCACTTACTGAATTCAACAGTCAAGTCAATGCTCAAATTAGGGTGATATGCATGACTTTCAAAACACGTCAGTATTCTTCAACCGGTAACACACAATCTAAAATGGCTGTCTTAATTAATTCTTTAAAAAGTAAGCTGGGACTTCAGAGGTCAGAAACATTACCCCAACAAGTAGCACTTACTGCATTCAGAAGTCAAGTCAGTGCCCATGTTTGGGTACTGTTGGTGCCAAATTTACGCATTTAGCTAGTGGTGTGAAAATGGTGGAAATTGACTGTCTCAGCATTTGACCAGTGATATTTCTGTTGAAGAACTCACTACCAAGACAACCCCAAAGAGTAGCACTTATGAACACAATAATCATCAGTGTATCCATTTGAGGTTATCTGAATGTGATTCCAATAACATCTATCTTCAGTTTCCGTCTGTAGCATATGTCCTGTTCAACTGCCCCAACAAGTAGCACTTACTGAATTCAAACTCAAGCCAATGCTCAAGTTGGGCCAATATCAGAGACTTGCAGTGTGCGGTCTTCTTTGCTCATGAGTTTCTTCGTATTTCTGATCTTTCTGGCATCTCCTGTGGTGTGTCCAAGCTGCAGTGGAAGTGGTGTTTCTTGCAGAAAGTTGCCCTTCTTAAATACCAAATGCAGCCATTCCCACCCAACTCTGCCTTCTTTTTGATGAAGTTTCAATGGCTCTGTGAGGAGGCAACCATCACCTTAAATGTATGCAAGTCGTTAGCAGTTGAGTGGTCAATTTGATCAGCAGTCCTTTAAAGCAATACAATGAAGCACAGTTAACACTGAATATCTACTCCAAAAGGTAAATCAGCCATAACACTTCAAGACAGCTTTTGTTGGTGCCAAATTTTAGGCATTTAGCTAGTGGTGTGAAAATGGTGGAAGTTGACTGTCTCAGCATTTGACCAGTGATATTTCTGTGGAAGAACTCACTACCAAGACAACCCCAAAGAGTAGCACTTATGAACACAATAATCATCAGTGTATCCATTTGAGGTTATCTGAATGTGATTCCAATAACATCTTTCTTCAGTTTCCGTCTGTAGCATATCAACTCCATCAGTGATATTTCTGTTGAAGTACTCACAACCAAGACAACCCCAAAGAGAAGCACTTATGAACATAAGAATCATCAGTGTCTCCATTCGAGGTGATCTGAGAGGGATTCCCATAAAATATTGCTTCCAATGCATTCAGTTGCTTTTGTCAATTAAAACTACCCTAATGAGTAGCACTTACTGAATTCAACAGTCAAGTCAATGCTCAAATTAGGGTGATATGCATGACTTTCAAAACATGTCGATATTCTTCAACTGATCTAAAATGGCTGTCTTAATTAATTCTTTAAAAAGTAAGCTGGGACTTCAGAGGTCAGCGACATTACCCCAACAAGTAGCACTTACTGCATTCAGAAGTCAAGTCAGTGCCCATGTTTGGGTACTGTTGGTGCCAAAATTACATATTTAGCCAGTGGTGTGAAAATGGTGGAAGTTGACAAGTGATATTTCTGTTGAAGTACTCACAACTAAGACAACCCCAAAGAGAAGCACATATGAACACAAGAATCATCAGTGTCTCCATTTGAGGTGATCTGAGAGGGAATCCCATAAAATATTGCTTCCAATGCATTCAGTTGCTTTTGTCAATTAAAACTACCCTAATGAGTAGCACTTACTGAATTCAACAGTCAAGTCAATGCTCAAATTAGGGTGATATGCATGACTTTCAAAACACGTCAGTATTCTTCAACCGGTAACACACAATCTAAAATGGCTGTCTTAATTAATTCTTTAAAAAGTAAGCTGGGACTTCAGAGGACAGAAACATTACCCCAACAAGTAGCACTTACTGCATTCAGAAGTCAAGTCGGTGCCCATGTTTGGGTACTGTTGGTGCCAAATTTACGCATTTAGCTAGTGGTGTGAAAATGGTGGAAATTGACTGTCTCAGCATTTGACCAGTGATATTTCTGTTGAAGAACTCACTACCAAGACAACCCCAAAGAGTAGCACTTATGAACACAATAATCATCAGTGTATCCATTTGAGGTTATCTGAATGTGATTCCAATAACATCTATCTTCAGTTTCCGTCTGTAGCATATGTCCTGTTCAACTGCCCCAACAAGTAGCACTTACTGAATTCAAACTCAAGCCAATGCTCAAGTTGGGCCAATATCAGAGACTTGCAGTGTGCGGTCTTCTTTGCTCATGAGTTTCTTCGTATTTCTGTTCTTTCTGGCATCTCCTGTGGTGTGTCCCAGCTGCAGTGGAAGTGGTGTTTCTTGCAGAAAGTTGCCCTTCTTAAATACCAAATGCAGCCATTCCCACCCAACTCCGCCTTCTTTTTGATGAAGTTTCAATGGCTCTGTGAGGAGGCAACCATCACCTTAAATGTATGCAAGTCGTTAGCAGTTGAGTGGTCAATTCTCTTCAGCAGTCCTTTAAAGCAATACAATGAAGCACAGTTAACACTGAATATCTACTCCAAAAGGTAAATCAGCCATAACACTTCAAGACAGCTTTTGTTGGTGCCAAATTTTAGGCATTTAGCTAGTGGTGTGAAAATGGTGGAAGTTGACTGTCTCAGCATTTGACCAGTGATATTTCTGTGGAAGAACTCACTACCAAGACAACCCCAAAGAGTAGCACTTATGAACACAATAATCATCAGTGTATCCATTTGAGGTTATCTGAATGTGATTCCAATAACATCTTTCTTCAGTTTCCGTCTGTAGCATATCAACTCCATCAGTGATATTTCTGTTGAAGTACTCACAACCAAGACAACCCCAAAGAGAAGCACTTATGAACATAAGAATCATCAGTGTCTCCATTCGAGGTGATCTGAGAGGGATTCCCATAAAATATTGCTTCCAATGCATTCAGTTGCTTTTGTCAATTAAAACTACCCTAATGAGTAGCACTTACTGAATTCAACAGTCAAGTCAATGCTCAAATTAGGGTGATATGCATGACTTTCAAAACACGTCGGTATTCTTCAACCGATCTAAAATGGCTGTCTTAATTAATTCTTTAAAAAGTAAGCTGGGACTTCAGAGGTCAGCGACATTACCCCAACAAGTAGCACTTACTGCATTCAGAAGTCAAGTCAGTGCCCATGTTTGGGTACTGTTGGTGCCAAAATTACATATTTAGCCAGTGGTGTGAAAATGGTGGAAGTTGACAAGTGATATTTCTGTTGAAGTACTCACAACTAAGACAACCCCAAAGAGAAGCACTTATGAACACAAGAATCATCAGTGTCTCCATTTGAGGTGATCTGAGAGGGAATCCCATAAAATATTGCTTCCAATGCATTCAGTTGCTTTTGTCAATTAAAACTACCCTAATGAGTAGCACTTACTGAATTCAACAGTCAAGTCAATGCTCAAATTAGGGTGATATGCATGACTTTCAAAACACGTCAGTATTCTTCAACCGGTAACACACAATCTAAAATGGCTGTCTTAATTAATTCTTTAAAAAGTAAGCTGGGACTTCAGAGGTCAGAAACATTACCCCAACAAGTAGCACTTACTGCATTCAGAAGTCAAGTCAGTGCCCATGTTTGGGTACTGTTGGTGCCAAATTTACGCATTTAGCTAGTGGTGTGAAAATGGTGGAAATTGACTGTCTCAGCATTTGACCAGTGATATTTCTGTTGAAGAACTCACTACCAAGACAACCCCAAAGAGTAGCACTTATGAACACAATAATCATCAGTGTATCCATTTGAGGTTATCTGAATGTGATTCCAATAACATCTATCTTCAGTTTCCGTCTGTAGCATATGTCCTGTTCAACTGCCCCAACAAGTAGCACTTACTGAATTCAAACTCAAGCCAATGCTCAAGTTGGGCCAATATCAGAGACTTGCAGTGTGCGGTCTTCTTTGCTCATGAGTTTCTTCGTATTTCTGTTCTTTCTGGCATCTCCTGTGGTGTGTCCCAGCTGCAGTGGAAGTGGTGTTTCTTGCAGAAAGTTGCCCTTCTTAAATACCAAATGCAGCCATTCCCACCCAACTCCGCCTTCTTTTTGATGAAGTTTCAATGGCTCTGTGAGGAGGCAACCATCACCTTAAATGTATGCAAGTCGTTAGCAGTTGAGTGGTCAATTCTCTTCAGCAGTCCTTTAAAGCAATACAATGAAGCACAGTTAACACTGAATATCTACTCCAAAAGGTAAATCAGCCATAACACTTCAAGACAGCTTTTGTTGGTGCCAAATTTTAGGCATTTAGCTAGTGGTGTGAAAATGGTGGAAGTTGACTGTCTCAGCATTTGACCAGTGATATTTCTGTGGAAGAACTCACTACCAAGACAACCCCAAAGAGTAGCACTTATGAACACAATAATCATCAGTGTATCCATTTGAGGTTATCTGAATGTGATTCCAATAACATCTTTCTTCAGTTTCCGTCTGTAGCATATCAACTCCATCAGTGATATTTCTGTTGAAGTACTCACAACCAAGACAACCCCAAAGAGAAGCACTTATGAACATAAGAATCATCAGTGTCTCCATTCGAGGTGATCTGAGAGGGATTCCCATAAAATATTGCTTCCAATGCATTCAGTTGCTTTTGTCAATTAAAACTACCCTAATGAGTAGCACTTACTGAATTCAACAGTCAAGTCAATGCTCAAATTAGGGTGATATGCATGACTTTCAAAACACGTCGGTATTCTTCAACCGATCTAAAATGGCTGTCTTAATTAATTCTTTAAAAAGTAAGCTGGGACTTCAGAGGTCAGCGACATTACCCCAACAAGTAGCACTTACTGCATTCAGAAGTCAAGTCAGTGCCCATGTTTGGGTACTGTTGGTGCCAAAATTACATATTTAGCCAGTGGTGTGAAAATGGTGGAAGTTGACAAGTGATATTTCTGTTGAAGTACTCACAACTAAGACAACCCCAAAGAGAAGCACTTATGAACACAAGAATCATCAGTGTCTCCATTTGAGGTGATCTGAGAGGGAATCCCATAAAATATTGCTTCCAATGCATTCAGTTGCTTTTGTCAATTAAAACTACCCTAATGAGTAGCACTTACTGAATTCAACAGTCAAGTCAATGCTCAAATTAGGGTGATATGCATGACTTTCAAAACACGTCAGTATTCTTCAACCGGTAACACACAATCTAAAATGGCTGTCTTAATTAATTCTTTAAAAAGTAAGCTGGGACTTCAGAGGTCAGAAACATTACCCCAACAAGTAGCACTTACTGCATTCAGAAGTCAAGTCAGTGCCCATGTTTGGGTACTGTTGGTGCCAAATTTACGCATTTAGCTAGTGGTGTGAAAATGGTGGAAATTGACTGTCTCAGCATTTGA
This sequence comes from Sebastes fasciatus, assembly GCF_043250625.1. NCBI lineage: Eukaryota > Metazoa > Chordata > Actinopteri > Perciformes > Sebastidae > Sebastes > Sebastes fasciatus. The sequence continues at coordinate 27,646,656 of NC_133803.1, read as the reverse complement.
CCAGTGATATTTCTGTTGAAGAACTCACTACCAAGACAACCCCAAAGAGTAGCACTTATGAACACAATAATCATCAGTGTATCCATTTGAGGTTATCTGAATGTGATTCCAATAACATCTATCTTCAGTTTCCGTCTGTAGCATATGTCCTGTTCAACTGCCCCAACAAGTAGCACTTACTGAATTCAAACTCAAGCCAATGCTCAAGTTGGGCCAATATCAGAGACTTGCAGTGTGCGGTCTTCTTTGCTCATGAGTTTCTTCGTATTTCTGTTCTTTCTGGCATCTCCTGTGGTGTGTCCCAGCTGCAGTGGAAGTGGTGTTTCTTGCAGAAAGTTGCCCTTCTTAAATACCAAATGCAGCCATTCCCACCCAACTCCGCCTTCTTTTTGATGAAGTTTCAATGGCTCTGTGAGGAGGCAACCATCACCTTAAATGTATGCAAGTCGTTAGCAGTTGAGTGGTCAATTCTCTTCAGCAGTCCTTTAAAGCAATACAATGAAGCACAGTTAACACTGAATATCTACTCCAAAAGGTAAATCAGCCATAACACTTCAAGACAGCTTTTGTTGGTGCCAAATTTTAGGCATTTAGCTAGTGGTGTGAAAATGGTGGAAGTTGACTGTCTCAGCATTTGACCAGTGATATTTCTGTGGAAGAACTCACTACCAAGACAACCCCAAAGAGTAGCACTTATGAACACAATAATCATCAGTGTATCCATTTGAGGTTATCTGAATGTGATTCCAATAACATCTTTCTTCAGTTTCCGTCTGTAGCATATCAACTCAATCAGTGATATTTCTGTTGAAGTACTCACAACCAAGACAACCCCAAAGAGAAGCACTTATGAACATAAGAATCATCAGTGTCTCCATTCGAGGTGATCTGAGAGGGATTCCCATAAAATATTGCTTCCAATGCATTCAGTTGCTTTTGTCAATTAAAACTACCCCAATGAGTAGCACTTACTGAATTCAACAGTCAAGTCAATGCTCAAATTAGGGTGATATGCATGACTTTCAAAACACGTCGGTATTCTTCAACCGATCTAAAATGGCTGTCATAATTAATTCTTTAAAAAGTAAGCTGGGACTTCAGAGGTCAGCGACATTACCCCAACAAGTAGCACTTACTGCATTCAGAAGTCAAGTCAGTGCCCATGTTTGGGTACTGTTGGTGCCAAAATTACATATTTAGCTAGTGGTGTGAAAATGGTGGAAGTTGACAAGTGATATTTCTGTTGAAGTACTCACAACTAAGACAACCCCAAAGAGAAGCACTTATGAACACAAGAATCATCAGTGTCTCCATTTGAGGTGATCTGAGAGGGGAATCCCATAAAATATTGCTTCCAATGCATTCAGTTGCTTTTGTCAATTAAAACTACCCTAATGAGTAGCACTTACTGAATTCAACAGTCAAGTCAATGCTCAAATTAGGGTGATATGCATGACTTTCAAAACACGTCAGTATTCTTCAACCGGTAACACACAATCTAAAATGGCTGTCTTAATTAATTCTTTAAAAAGTAAGCTGGGACGTCAGAGGACAGAAACATTACCCCAACAAGTAGCACTTACTGCATTCAGAAGTCAAGTCGGTGCCCATGTTTGGGTACTGTTGGTGCCAAATTTACGCATTTAGCTAGTGGTGTGAAAATGGTGGAAATTGACTGTCTCAGCATTTGACCAGTGATATTTCTGTTGAAGAACTCACTACCAAGACAACCCCAAAGAGTAGCACTTATGAACACAATAATCATCAGTGTATCCATTTGAGGTTATCTGAATGTGATTCCAATAACATCTATCTTCAGTTTCCGTCTGTAGCATATGTCCTGTTCAACTGCCCCAACAAGTAGCACTTACTGAATTCAAACTCAAGCCAATGCTCAAGTTGGGCCAATATCAGAGACTTGCAGTGTGCGGTCTTCTTTGCTCATGAGTTTCTTCGTATTTCTGTTCTTTCTGGCATCTCCTGTGGTGTGTCCCAGCTGCAGTGGAAGTGGTGTTTCTTGCAGAAAGTTGCCCTTCTTAAATACCAAATGCAGCCATTCCCACCCAACTCCGCCTTCTTTTTGATGAAGTTTCAAGGGCTCTGTGAGGAGGCAACCATCACCTTAAATGTATGCAAGTCGTTAGCAGTTGAGTGGTCAATTCTCTTCAGCAGTCCTTTAAAGCAATACAATGAAGCACAGTTAACACTGAATATCTACTCCAAAAGGTAAATCAGCCATAACACTTCAAGACAGCTTTTGTTGGTGCCAAATTTTAGGCATTTAGCTAGTGGTGTGAAAATGGTGGAAGTTGACTGTCTCAGCATTTGACCAGTGATATTTCTGTGGAAGAACTCACTACCAAGACAACCCCAAAGAGTAGCACTTATGAACACAATAATCATCAGTGTATCCATTTGAGGTTATCTGAATGTGATTCCAATAACATCTTTCTTCAGTTTCCGTCTGTAGCATATCAACTCCATCAGTGATATTTCTGTTGAAGTACTCACAACCAAGACAACCCCAAAGAGAAGCACTTATGAACATAAGAATCATCAGTGTCTCCATTCGAGGTGATCTGAGAGGGATTCCCATAAAATATTGCTTCCAATGCATTCAGTTGCTTTTGTCAATTAAAACTACCCCAATGAGTAGCACTTACTGAATTCAACAGTCAAGTCAATGCTCAAATTAGGGTGATATGCATGACTTTCAAAACACATCGGTATTCTTCAACCGATCTAAAATGGCTGTCATAATTAATTCTTTAAAAAGTAAGCTGGGACTTCAGAGGTCAGCGACATTACCCCAACAAGTAGCACTTACTGCATTCAGAAGTCAAGTCAGTGCCCATGTTTGGGTACTGTTGGTGCCAAAATTACATATTTAGCTAGTGGTGTGAAAATGGTGGAAGTTGACAAGTGATATTTCTGTTGAAGTACTCACAACTAAGACAACCCCAAAGAGAAGCACTTATGAACACAAGAATCATCAGTGTCTCCATTTGAGGTGATCTGAGAGGGGAATCCCATAAAATATTGCTTCCAATGCATTCAGTTGCTTTTGTCAATTAAAACTACCCTAATGAGTAGCACTTACTGAATTCAACAGTCAAGTCAATGCTCAAATTAGGGTGATATGCATGACTTTCAAAACACGTCAGTATTCTTCAACCGGTAACACACAATCTAAAATGGCTGTCTTAATTAATTCTTTAAAAAGTAAGCTGGGACTTCAGAGGTCAGAAACATTACCCCAACAAGTAGCACTTACTGCATTCAGAAGTCAAGTCAGTGCCCATGTTTGGGTACTGTTGGTGCCAAATTTACGCATTTAGCTAGTGGTGTGAAAATGGTGGAAATTGACTGTCTCAGCATTTGACCAGTGATATTTCTGTTCAAGAACTCACTACCAAGACAACCCCAAAGAGTAGCACTTATGAACACAATAATCATCAGTGTATCCATTTGAGGTTATCTGAATGTGATTCCAATAACATCTTTCTTCAGTTTCCGTCTGTAGCATATCAACTCCATCAGTGATATTTCTGTTGAAGTACTCACAACCAAGACAACCCCAAAGAGAAGCACTTATGAACATAAGAATCATCAGTGTCTCCATTCGAGGTGATCTGAGAGGGATTCCCATAAAATATTGCTTCCAATGCATTCAGTTGCTTTTGTCAATTAAAACTACCCCAATGAGTAGCACTTACTGAATTCAACAGTCAAGTCAATGCTCAAATTAGGGTGATATGCATGACTTTCAAAACACGTCGGTATTCTTCAACCGATCTAAAATGGCTGTCTTAATTAATTCTTTAAAAAGTAAGCTGGGACTTCAGAGGTCAGCGACATTACCCCAACAAGTAGCACTTACTGCATTCAGAAGTCAAGTCAGTGCCCATGTTTGGGTTCTGTTGGTGCCAAAATTACATATTTAGCCAGTGGTGTGAAAATGGTGGAAGTTGACAAGTGATATTTCTGTTGAAGTACTCACAACTAAGACAACCCCAAAGAGAAGCACTTATGAACACAAGAATCATCAGTGTCTCCATTTGAGGTGATCTGAGAGGGAATCCCATAAAATATTGCTTCCAATGCATTCAGTTGCTTTTGTCAATTAAAACTACCCTAATGAGTAGCACTTACTGAATTCAACAGTCAAGTCAATGCTCAAATTAGGGTGATATGCATGACTTTCAAAACACGTCAGTATTCTTCAACCGGTAACACACAATCTAAAATGGCTGTCTTAATTAATTCTTTAAAAAGTAAGCTGGGACTTCAGAGGTCAGAAACATTACCCCAACAAGTAGCACTTACTGCATTCAGAAGTCAAGTCAGTGCCCATGTTTGGGTACTGTTGGTGCCAAATTTACGCATTTAGCTAGTGGTGTGAAAATGGTGGAAATTGACTGTCTCAGCATTTGACCAGTGATATTTCTGTTGAAGAACTCACTACCAAGACAACCCCAAAGAGTAGCACTTATGAACACAATAATCATCAGTGTATCCATTTGAGGTTATCTGAATGTGATTCCAATAACATCTATCTTCAGTTTCCGTCTGTAGCATATGTCCTGTTCAACTGCCCCAACAAGTAGCACTTACTGAATTCAAACTCAAGCCAATGCTCAAGTTGGGCCAATATCAGAGACTTGCAGTGTGCGGTCTTCTTTGCTCATGAGTTTCTTCGTATTTCTGTTCTTTCTGGCATCTCCTGTGGTGTGTCCCAGCTGCAGTGGAAGTGGTGTTTCTTGCAGAAAGTTGCCCTTCTTAAATACCAAATGCAGCCATTCCCACCCAACTCTGCCTTCTTTTTGATGAAGTTTCAATGGCTCTGTGAGGAGGCAACCATCACCTTAAATGTATGCAAGTCGTTAGCAGTTGAGTGGTCAATTTGATCAGCAGTCCTTTAAAGCAATACAATGAAGCACAGTTAACACTGAATATCTACTCCAAAAGGTAAATCAGCCATAACACTTCAAGACAGCTTTTGTTGGTGCCAAATTTTAGGCATTTAGCTAGTGGTGTGAAAATGGTGGAAGTTGACTGTCTCAGCATTTGACCAGTGATATTTCTGTGGAAGAACTCACTACCAAGACAACCCCAAAGAGTAGCACTTATGAACACAATAATCATCAGTGTATCCATTTGAGGTTATCTGAATGTGATTCCAATAACATCTTTCTTCAGTTTCCGTCTGTAGCATATCAACTCCATCAGTGATATTTCTGTTGAAGTACTCACAACCAAGACAACCCCAAAGAGAAGCACTTATGAACATAAGAATCATCAGTGTCTCCATTCGAGGTGATCTGAGAGGGATTCCCATAAAATATTGCTTCCAATGCATTCAGTTGCTTTTGTCAATTAAAACTACCCTAATGAGTAGCACTTACTGAATTCAACAGTCAAGTCAATGCTCAAATTAGGGTGATATGCATGACTTTCAAAACACGTCGGTATTCTTCAACCGATCTAAAATGGCTGTCTTAATTAATTCTTTAAAAAGTAAGCTGGGACTTCAGAGGTCAGCGACATTACCCCAACAAGTAGCACTTACTGCATTCAGAAGTCAAGTCAGTGCCCATGTTTGGGTACTGTTGGTGCCAAAATTACATATTTAGCCAGTGGTGTGAAAATGGTGGAAGTTGACAAGTGATATTTCTGTTGAAGTACTCACAACTAAGACAACCCCAAAGAGAAGCACTTATGAACACAAGAATCATCAGTGTCTCCATTTGAGGTGATCTGAGAGGGAATCCCATAAAATATTGCTTCCAATGCATTCAGTTGCTTTTGTCAATTAAAACTACCCTAATGAGTAGCACTTACTGAATTCAACAGTCAAGTCAATGCTCAAATTAGGGTGATATGCATGACTTTCAAAACACGTCAGTATTCTTCAACCGGTAACACACAATCTAAAATGGCTGTCTTAATTAATTCTTTAAAAAGTAAGCTGGGACTTCAGAGGTCAGAAACATTACCCCAACAAGTAGCACTTACTGCATTCAGAAGTCAAGTCAGTGCCCATGTTTGGGTACTGTTGGTGCCAAATTTACGCATTTAGCTAGTGGTGTGAAAATGGTGGAAATTGACTGTCTCAGCATTTGACCAGTGATATTTCTGTTGAAGAACTCACTACCAAGACAACCCCAAAGAGTAGCACTTATGAACACAATAATCATCAGTGTATCCATTTGAGGTTATCTGAATGTGATTCCAATAACATCTATCTTCAGTTTCCGTCTGTAGCATATCAACTCCATCAGTGATATTTCTGTTGAAGTACTCACAACCAAGACAACCCCAAAGAGAAGCACTTATGAACATAAGAATCATCAGTGTCTCCATTCGAGGTGATCTGAGAGGGATTCCCATAAAATATTGCTTCCAATGCATTCAGTTGCTTTTGTCAATTAAAACTACCCCAATGAGTAGCACTTACTGAATTCAACAGTCAAGTCAATGCTCAAATTAGGGTGATATGCATGACTTTCAAAACACGTCGGTATTCTTCAACCGATCTAAAATGGCTGTCTTAATTAATTCTTTAAAAAGTAAGCTGGGACTTCAGAGGTCAGCGACATTACCCCAACAAGCAGCACTTACTGCATTCAGAAGTCAAGTCAGTGCCCATGTTTGGGTACTGTTGGTGCCAAAATTACATATTTAGCCAGTGGTGTGAAAATGGTGGAAGTTGACAAGTGATATTTCTGTTGAAGTACTCACAACTAAGACAACCCCAAAGAGAAGCACTTATGAACACAAGAATCATCAGTGTCTCCATTTGAGGTGATCTGAGAGGGAATCCCATAAAATATTGCTTCCAATGCATTCAGTTGCTTTTGTCAATTAAAACTACCCTAATGAGTAGCACTTACTGAATTCAACAGTCAAGTCAATGCTCAAATTAGGGTGATATGCATGACTTTCAAAACACGTCAGTATTCTTCAACCGGTAACACACAATCTAAAATGGCTGTCTTAATTAATTCTTTAAAAAGTAAGCTGGGACTTCAGAGGTCAGAAACATTACCCCAACAAGTAGCACTTACTGCATTCAGAAGTCAAGTCAGTGCCCATGTTTGGGTACTGTTGGTGCCAAATTTACGCATTTAGCTAGTGGTGTGAAAATGGTGGAAATTGACTGTCTCAGCATTTGACCAGTGATATTTCTGTTGAAGAACTCACTACCAAGACAACCCCAAAGAGTAGCACTTATGAACACAATAATCATCAGTGTATCCATTTGAGGTTATCTGAATGTGATTCCAATAACATCTATCTTCAGTTTCCGTCTGTAGCATATGTCCTGTTCAACTGCCCCAACAAGTAGCACTTACTGAATTCAAACTCAAGCCAATGCTCAAGTTGGGCCAATATCAGAGACTTGCAGTGTGCGGTCTTCTTTGCTCATGAGTTTCTTCGTATTTCTGTTCTTTCTGGCATCTCCTGTGGTGTGTCCAAGCTGCAGTGGAAGTGGTGTTTCTTGCAGAAAGTTGCCCTTCTTAAATACCAAATGCAGCCATTCCCACCCAACTCTGCCTTCTTTTTGATGAAGTTTCAATGGCTCTGTGAGGAGGCAACCATCACCTTAAATGTATGCAAGTCGTTAGCAGTTGAGTGGTCAATTTGATCAGCAGTCCTTTAAAGCAATACAATGAAGCACAGTTAACACTGAATATCTACTCCAAAAGGTAAATCAGCCATAACACTTCAAGACAGCTTTTGTTGGTGCCAAATTTTAGGCATTTAGCTAGTGGTGTGAAAATGGTGGAAGTTGACTGTCTCAGCATTTGACCAGTGATATTTCTGTGGAAGAACTCACTACCAAGACAACCCCAAAGAGTAGCACTTATGAACACAATAATCATCAGTGTATCCATTTGAGGTTATCTGAATGTGATTCCAATAACATCTTTCTTCAGTTTCCGTCTGTAGCATATCAACTCCATCAGTGATATTTCTGTTGAAGTACTCACAACCAAGACAACCCCAAAGAGAAGCACTTATGAACATAAGAATCATCAGTGTCTCCATTCGAGGTGATCTGAGAGGGATTCCCATAAAATATTGCTTCCAATGCATTCAGTTGCTTTTGTCAATTAAAACTACCCTAATGAGTAGCACTTACTGAATTCAACAGTCAAGTCAATGCTCAAATTAGGGTGATATGCATGACTTTCAAAACACGTCGGTATTCTTCAACCGATCTAAAATGGCTGTCTTAATTAATTCTTTAAAAAGTAAGCTGGGACTTCAGAGGTCAGCGACATTACCCCAACAAGTAGCACTTACTGCATTCAGAAGTCAAGTCAGTGCCCATGTTTGGGTACTGTTGGTGCCAAAATTACATATTTAGCCAGTGGTGTGAAAATGGTGGAAGTTGACAAGTGATATTTCTGTTGAAGTACTCACAACTAAGACAACCCCAAAGAGAAGCACTTATGAACACAAGAATCATCAGTGTCTCCATTTGAGGTGATCTGAGAGGGAATCCCATAAAATATTGCTTCCAATGCATTCAATTGCTTTTGTCAATTAAAACTACCCTAATGAGTAGCACTTACTGAATTCAACAGTCAAGTCAATGCTCAAATTAGGGTGATATGCATGACTTTCAAAACACGTCAGTATTCTTCAACCGGTAACACACAATCTAAAATGGCTGTCTTAATTAATTCTTTAAAAAGTAAGCTGGGACTTCAGAGGTCAGAAACATTACCCCAACAAGTAGCACTTACTGCATTCAGAAGTCAAGTCAGTGCCCATGTTTGGGTACTGTTGGTGCCAAATTTACGCATTTAGCTAGTGGTGTGAAAATGGTGGAAATTGACTGTCTCAGCATTTGACCAGTGATATTTCTGTTGAAGAACTCACTACCAAGACAACCCCAAAGAGTAGCACTTATGAACACAATAATCATCAGTGTATCCATTTGAGGTTATCTGAATGTGATTCCAATAACATCTATCTTCAGTTTCCGTCTGTAGCATATGTCCTGTTCAACTGCCCCAACAAGTAGCACTTACTGAATTCAAACTCAAGCCAATGCTCAAGTTGGGCCAATATCAGAGACTTGCAGTGTGCGGTCTTCTTTGCTCATGAGTTTCTTTGTATTTCTGTTCTTTCTGGCATCTCCTGTGGTGTGTCCCAGCTGCAGTGGAAGTGGTGTTTCTTGCAGAAAGTTGCCCTTCTTAAATACCAAATGCAGCCATTCCCACCCAACTCCGCCTTCTTTTTGATGAAGTTTCAAGGGCTCTGTGAGGAGGCAACCATCACCTTAAATGTATGCAAGTCGTTAGCAGTTGAGTGGTCAATTCTCTTCAGCAGTCCTTTAAAGCAATACAATGAAGCACAGTTAACACTGAATATCTACTCCAAAAGGTAAATCAGCCATAACACTTCAAGACAGCTTTTGTTGGTGCCAAATTTTAGGCATTTAGCTAGTGGTGTGAAAATGGTGGAAGTTGACTGTCTCAGCATTTGACCAGTGATATTTCTGTGGAAGAACTCACTACCAAGACAACCCCAAAGAGTAGCACTTATGAACACAATAATCATCAGTGTATCCATTTGAGGTTATCTGAATGTGATTCCAATAACATCTTTCTTCAGTTTCCGTCTGTAGCATATCAACTCCATCAGTGATATTTCTGTTGAAGTACTCACAACCAAGACAACCCCAAAGAGAAGCACTTATGAACATAAGAATCATCAGTGTCTCCATTCGAGGTGATCTGAGAGGGATTCCCATAAAATATTGCTTCCAATGCATTCAGTTGCTTTTGTCAATTAAAACTACCCCAATGAGTAGCACTTACTGAATTCAACAGTCAAGTCAATGCTCAAATTAGGGTGATATGCATGACTTTCAAAACACGTCGGTATTCTTCAACCGATCTAAAATGGCTGTCATAATTAATTCTTTAAAAAGTAAGCTGGGACTTCAGAGGTCAGCGACATTACCCCAACAAGTAGCACTTACTGCATTCAGAAGTCAAGTCAGTGCCCATGTTTGGGTACTGTTGGTGCCAAAATTACATATTTAGCCAGTGGTGTGAAAATGGTGGAAGTTGACAAGTGATATTTCTGTTGAAGTACTCACAACTAAGACAACCCCAAAGAGAAGCACTTATGAACACAAGAATCATCAGTGTCTCCATTTGAGGTGATCTGAGAGGGGAATCCCATCAAATATTGCTTCCAATGCATTCAGTTGCTTTTGTCAATTAAAACTACCCTAATGAGTAGCACTTACTGAATTCAACAGTCAAGTCAATGCTCAAATTAGGGTGATATGCATGACTTTCAAAACACGTCAGTATTCTTCAACCGGTAACACACAATCTAAAATGGCTGTCTTAATTAATTCTTTAAAAAGTAAGCTGGGACTTCAGAGGTCAGAAACATTACCCCAACAAGTAGCACTTACTGCATTCAGAAGTCAAGTCAGTGCCCATGTTTGGGTACTGTTGGTGCCAAATTTACGCATTTAGCTAGTGGTGTGAAAATGGTGGAAATTGACTGTCTCAGCATTTGACCAGTGATATTTCTGTTCAAGAACTCACTACCAAGACAACCCCAAAGAGTAGCACTTATGAACACAATAATCATCAGTGTATCCATTTGAGGTTATCTGAATGTGATTCCAATAACATCTTTCTTCAGTTTCCGTCTGTAGCATATCAACTCCATCAGTGATATTTCTGTTGAAGTACTCACAACCAAGACAACCCCAAAGAGAAGCACTTATGAACATAAGAATCATCAGTGTCTCCATTCGAGGTGATCTGAGAGGGATTCCCATAAAATATTGCTTCCAATGCATTCAGTTGCTTTTGTCAATTAAAACTACCCCAATGAGTAGCACTTACTGAATTCAACAGTCAAGTCAATGCTCAAATTAGGGTGATATGCATGACTTTCAAAACACGTCGGTATTCTTCAACCGATCTAAAATGGCTGTCTTAATTAATTCTTTAAAAAGTAAGCTGGGACTTCAGAGGTCAGCGACATTACCCCAACAAGTAGCACTTACTGCATTCAGAAGTCAAGTCAGTGCCCATGTTTGGGTACTGTTGGTGCCAAAATTACATATTTAGCCAGTGGTGTGAAAATGGTGGAAGTTGACAAGTGATATTTCTGTTGAAGTACTCACAACTAAGACAACCCCAAAGAGAAGCACTTATGAACACAAGAATCATCAGTGTCTCCATTTGAGGTGATCTGAGAGGGAATCCCATAAAATATTGCTTCCAATGCATTCAGTTGCTTTTGTCAATTAAAACTACCCTAATGAGTAGCACTTACTGAATTCAACAGTCAAGTCAATGCTCAAATTAGGGTGATATGCATGACTTTCAAAACACGTCAGTATTCTTCAACCGGTAACACACAATCTAAAATGGCTGTCTTAATTAATTCTTTAAAAAGTAAGCTGGGACTTCAGAGGTCAGAAACATTACCCCAACAAGTAGCACTTACTGCATTCAGAAGTCAAGTCAGTGCCCATGTTTGGGTACTGTTGGTGCCAAATTTACGCATTTAGCTAGTGGTGTGAAAATGGTGGAAATTGACTGTCTCAGCATTTGACCAGTGATATTTCTGTTGAAGAACTCACTACCAAGACAACCCCAAAGAGTAGCACTTATGAACACAATAATCATCAGTGTATCCATTTGAGGTTATCTGAATGTGATTCCAATAACATCTATCTTCAGTTTCCGTCTGTAGCATATGTCCTGTTCAACTGCCCCAACAAGTAGCACTTACTGAATTCAAACTCAAGCCAATGCTCAAGTTGGGCCAATATCAGAGACTTGCAGTGTGCGGTCTTCTTTGCTCATGAGTTTCTTCGTATTTCTGTTCTTTCTGGCATCTCCTGTGGTGTGTCCCAGCTGCAGTGGAAGTGGTGTTTCTTGCAGAAAGTTGCCCTTCTTAAATACCAAATGCAGCCATTCCCACCCAACTCTGCCTTCTTTTTGATGAAGTTTCAATGGCTCTGTGAGGAGGCAACCATCACCTTAAATGTATGCAAGTCGTTAGCAGTTGAGTGGTCAATTTGATCAGCAGTCCTTTAAAGCAATACAATGAAGCACAGTTAACACTGAATATCTACTCCAAAAGGTAAATCAGCCATAACACTTCAAGACAGCTTTTGTTGGTGCCAAATTTTAGGCATTTAGCTAGTGGTGTGAAAATGGTGGAAGTTGACTGTCTCAGCATTTGACCAGTGATATTTCTGTGGAAGAACTCACTACCAAGACAACCCCAAAGAGTAGCACTTATGAACACAATAATCATCAGTGTATCCATTTGAGGTTATCTGAATGTGATTCCAATAACATCTTTCTTCAGTTTCCGTCTGTAGCATATCAACTCCATCAGTGATATTTCTGTTGAAGTACTCACAACCAAGACAACCCCAAAGAGAAGCACTTATGAACATAAGAATCATCAGTGTCTCCATTCGAGGTGATCTGAGAGGGATTCCCATAAAATATTGCTTCCAATGCATTCAGTTGCTTTTGTCAATTAAAACTACCCTAATGAGTAGCACTTACTGAATTCAACAGTCAAGTCAATGCTCAAATTAGGGTGATATGCATGACTTTCAAAACACGTCAGTATTCTTCAACCGGTAACACACAATCTAAAATGGCTGTCTTAATTAATTCTTTAAAAAGTAAGCTGGGACTTCAGAGGTCAGCGACATTACCCCAACAAGTAGCACTTACTGCATTCAGAAGTCAAGTCAGTGCCGATGTTTGGGTACTGTTGGTGCCAAAATTACATATTTAGCCAGTGGTGTGAAAATGGTGGAAGTTGACAAGTGATATTTCTGTTGAAGTACTCACAACTAAGACAACCCCAAAGAGAAGCACTTATGAACACAAGAATCATCAGTGTCTCCATTTGAGGTGATCTGAGAGGGAATCCCATAAAATATTGCTTCCAATGCATTCAGTTGCTTTTGTCAATTAAAACTACCCTAATGAGTAGCACTTACTGAATTCAACAGTCAAGTCAATGCTCAAATTAGGGTGATATGCATGACTTTCAAAACACGTCAGTATTCTTCAACCGGTAACACACAATCTAAAATGGCTGTCTTAATTAATTCTTTAAAAAGTAAGCTGGGACTTCAGAGGTCAGAAACATTACCCCAACAAGTAGCACTTACTGCATTCAGAAGTCAAGTCAGTGCCCATGTTTGGGTACTGTTGGTGCCAAATTTACGCATTTAGCTAGTGGTGTGAAAATGGTGGAAATTGACTGTCTCAGCATTTGACCAGTGATATTTCTGTTGAAGAACTCACTACCAAGACAACCCCAAAGAGTAGCACTTATGAACACAATAATCATCAGTGTATCCATTTGAGGTTATCTGAATGTGATTCCAATAACGTCTATCTTCAGTTTCCGTCTGTAGCATATGTCCTGTTCAACTGCCCCAACAAGTAGCACTTACTGAATTCAAACTCAAGCCAATGCTCAAGTTGGGCCAATATCAGAGACTTGCAGTGTGCGGTCTTCTTTGCTCATGAGTTTCTTCGTATTTCTGTTCTTTCTGGCATCTCCTGTGGTGTGTCCCAGCTGCAGTGGAAGTGGTGTTTCTTGCAGAAAGTTGCCCTTCTTAAATACCAAATGCAGCCATTCCCACCCAACTCTGCCTTCTTTTTGATGAAGTTTCAATGGCTCTGTGAGGAGGCAACCATCACCTTAAATGTATGCAAGTCGTTAGCAGTTGAGTGGTCAATTTGATCAGCAGTCCTTTAAAGCAATACAATGAAGCACAGTTAACACTGAATATCTACTCCAAAAGGTAAATCAGCCATAACACTTCAAGACAGCTTTTGTTGGTGCCAAATTTTAGGCATTTAGCTAGTGGTGTGAAAATGGTGGAAGTTGACTGTCTCAGCATTTGACCAGTGATATTTCTGTGGAAGAACTCACTACCAAGACAACCCCAAAGAGTAGCACTTATGAACACAATAATCATCAGTGTATCCATTTGAGGTTATCTGAATGTGATTCCAATAACATCTATCTTCAGTTTCCGTCTGTAGCATATGTCCTGTTCAACTGCCCCAACAAGTAGCACTTACTGAATTCAAACTCAAGCCAATGCTCAAGTTGGGCCAATATCAGAGACTTGCAGTGTGCGGTCTTCTTTGCTCATGAGTTTCTTTGTATTTCTGTTCTTTCTGGCATCTCCTGTGGTGTGTCCCAGCTGCAGTGGAAGTGGTGTTTCTTGCAGAAAGTTGCCCTTCTTAAATACCAAATGCAGCCATTCCCACCCAACTCCGCCTTCTTTTTGATGAAGTTTCAAGGGCTCTGTGAGGAGGCAACCATCACCTTAAATGTATGCAAGTCGTTAGCAGTTGAGTGGTCAATTCTCTTCAGCAGTCCTTTAAAGCAATACAATGAAGCACAGTTAACACTGAATATCTACTCCAAAAGGTAAATCAGCCATAACACTTCAAGACAGCTTTTGTTGGTGCCAAATTTTAGGCATTTAGCTAGTGGTGTGAAAATGGTGGAAGTTGACTGTCTCAGCATTTGACCAGTGATATTTCTGTGGAAGAACTCACTACCAAGACAACCCCAAAGAGTAGCACTTATGAACACAATAATCATCAGTGTATCCATTTGAGGTTATCTGAATGTGATTCCAATAACATCTTTCTTCAGTTTCCGTCTGTAGCATATCAACTCCATCAGTGATATTTCTGTTGAAGTACTCACAACCAAGACAACCCCAAAGAGAAGCACTTATGAACATAAGAATCATCAGTGTCTCCATTCGAGGTGATCTGAGAGGGATTCCCATAAAATATTGCTTCCAATGCATTCAGTTGCTTTTGTCAATTAAAACTACCCCAATGAGTAGCACTTACTGAATTCAACAGTCAAGTCAATGCTCAAATTAGGGTGATATGCATGACTTTCAAAACACGTCGGTATTCTTCAACCGATCTAAAATGGCTGTCATAATTAATTCTTTAAAAAGTAAGCTGGGACTTCAGAGGTCAGCGACATTACCCCAACAAGTAGCACTTACTGCATTCAGAAGTCAAGTCAGTGCCCATGTTTGGGTACTGTTGGTGCCAAAATTACATATTTAGCCAGTGGTGTGAAAATGGTGGAAGTTGACAAGTGATATTTCTGTTGAAGTACTCACAACTAAGACAACCCCAAAGAGAAGCACTTATGAACACAAGAATCATCAGTGTCTCCATTTGAGGTGATCTGAGAGGGGAATCCCATCAAATATTGCTTCCAATGCATTCAGTTGCTTTTGTCAATTAAAACTACCCTAATGAGTAGCACTTACTGAATTCAACAGTCAAGTCAATGCTCAAATTAGGGTGATATGCATGACTTTCAAAACACGTCAGTATTCTTCAACCGGTAACACACAATCTAAAATGGCTGTCTTAATTAATTCTTTAAAAAGTAAGCTGGGACTTCAGAGGTCAGAAACATTACCCCAACAAGTAGCACTTACTGCATTCAGAAGTCAAGTCAGTGCCCATGTTTGGGTACTGTTGGTGCCAAATTTACGCATTTAGCTAGTGGTGTGAAAATGGTGGAAATTGACTGTCTCAGCATTTGACCAGTGATATTTCTGTTCAAGAACTCACTACCAAGACAACCCCAAAGAGTAGCACTTATGAACACAATAATCATCAGTGTATCCATTTGAGGTTATCTGAATGTGATTCCAATAACATCTTTCTTCAGTTTCCGTCTGTAGCATATCAACTCCATCAGTGATATTTCTGTTGAAGTACTCACAACCAAGACAACCCCAAAGAGAAGCACTTATGAACATAAGAATCATCAGTGTCTCCATTCGAGGTGATCTGAGAGGGATTCCCATAAAATATTGCTTCCAATGCATTCAGTTGCTTTTGTCAATTAAAACTACCCCAATGAGTAGCACTTACTGAATTCAACAGTCAAGTCAATGCTCAAATTAGGGTGATATGCATGACTTTCAAAACACGTCGGTATTCTTCAACCGATCTAAAATGGCTGTCTTAATTAATTCTTTAAAAAGTAAGCTGGGACTTCAGAGGTCAGCGACATTACCCCAACAAGTAGCACTTACTGCATTCAGAAGTCAAGTCAGTGCCCATGTTTGGGTACTGTTGGTGCCAAAATTACATATTTAGCCAGTGGTGTGAAAATGGTGGAAGTTGACAAGTGATATTTCTGTTGAAGTACTCACAACTAAGACAACCCCAAAGAGAAGCACTTATGAACACAAGAATCATCAGTGTCTCCATTTGAGGTGATCTGAGAGGGAATCCCATAAAATATTGCTTCCAATGCATTCAGTTGCTTTTGTCAATTAAAACTACCCTAATGAGTAGCACTTACTGAATTCAACAGTCAAGTCAATGCTCAAATTAGGGTGATATGCATGACTTTCAAAACACGTCAGTATTCTTCAACCGGTAACACACAATCTAAAATGGCTGTCTTAATTAATTCTTTAAAAAGTAAGCTGGGACTTCAGAGGTCAGAAACATTACCCCAACAAGTAGCACTTACTGCATTCAGAAGTCAAGTCAGTGCCCATGTTTGGGTACTGTTGGTGCCAAATTTACGCATTTAGCTAGTGGTGTGAAAATGGTGGAAATTGACTGTCTCAGCATTTGACCAGTGATATTTCTGTTGAAGAACTCACTACCAAGACAACCCCAAAGAGTAGCACTTATGAACACAATAATCATCAGTGTATCCATTTGAGGTTATCTGAATGTGATTCCAATAACATCTATCTTCAGTTTCCGTCTGTAGCATATGTCCTGTTCAACTGCCCCAACAAGTAGCACTTACTGAATTCAAACTCAAGCCAATGCTCAAGTTGGGCCAATATCAGAGACTTGCAGTGTGCGGTCTTCTTTGCTCATGAGTTTCTTCGTATTTCTGTTCTTTCTGGCATCTCCTGTGGTGTGTCCCAGCTGCAGTGGAAGTGGTGTTTCTTGCAGAAAGTTGCCCTTCTTAAATACCAAATGCAGCCATTCCCACCCAACTCTGCCTTCTTTTTGATGAAGTTTCAATGGCTCTGTGAGGAGGCAACCATCACCTTAAATGTATGCAAGTCGTTAGCAGTTGAGTGGTCAATTTGATCAGCAGTCCTTTAAAGCAATACAATGAAGCACAGTTAACACTGAATATCTACTCCAAAAGGTAAATCAGCCATAACACTTCAAGACAGCTTTTGTTGGTGCCAAATTTTAGGCATTTAGCTAGTGGTGTGAAAATGGTGGAAGTTGACTGTCTCAGCATTTGACCAGTGATATTTCTGTGGAAGAACTCACTACCAAGACAACCCCAAAGAGTAGCACTTATGAACACAATAATCATCAGTGTATCCATTTGAGGTTATCTGAATGTGATTCCAATAACATCTTTCTTCAGTTTCCGTCTGTAGCATATCAACTCCATCAGTGATATTTCTGTTGAAGTACTCACAACCAAGACAACCCCAAAGAGAAGCACTTATGAACATAAGAATCATCAGTGTCTCCATTCGAGGTGATCTGAGAGGGATTCCCATAAAATATTGCTTCCAATGCATTCAGTTGCTTTTGTCAATTAAAACTACCCTAATGAGTAGCACTTACTGAATTCAACAGTCAAGTCAATGCTCAAATTAGGGTGATATGCATGACTTTCAAAACACGTCAGTATTCTTCAACCGGTAACACACAATCTAAAATGGCTGTCTTAATTAATTCTTTAAAAAGTAAGCTGGGACTTCAGAGGTCAGCGACATTACCCCAACAAGTAGCACTTACTGCATTCAGAAGTCAAGTCAGTGCCGATGTTTGGGTACTGTTGGTGCCAAAATTACATATTTAGCCAGTGGTGTGAAAATGGTGGAAGTTGACAAGTGATATTTCTGTTGAAGTACTCACAACTAAGACAACCCCAAAGAGAAGCACTTATGAACACAAGAATCATCAGTGTCTCCATTTGAGGTGATCTGAGAGGGAATCCCATAAAATATTGCTTCCAATGCATTCAGTTGCTTTTGTCAATTAAAACTACCCTAATGAGTAGCACTTACTGAATTCAACAGTCAAGTCAATGCTCAAATTAGGGTGATATGCATGACTTTCAAAACACGTCAGTATTCTTCAACCGGTAACACACAATCTAAAATGGCTGTCTTAATTAATTCTTTAAAAAGTAAGCTGGGACTTCAGAGGTCAGAAACATTACCCCAACAAGTAGCACTTACTGCATTCAGAAGTCAAGTCAGTGCCCATGTTTGGGTACTGTTGGTGCCAAATTTACGCATTTAGCTAGTGGTGTGAAAATGGTGGAAATTGACTGTCTCAGCATTTGACCAGTGATATTTCTGTTGAAGAACTCACTACCAAGACAACCCCAAAGAGTAGCACTTATGAACACAATAATCATCAGTGTATCCATTTGAGGTTATCTGAATGTGATTCCAATAACGTCTATCTTCAGTTTCCGTCTGTAGCATATGTCCTGTTCAACTGCCCCAACAAGTAGCACTTACTGAATTCAAACTCAAGCCAATGCTCAAGTTGGGCCAATATCAGAGACTTGCAGTGTGCGGTCTTCTTTGCTCATGAGTTTCTTCGTATTTCTGTTCTTTCTGGCATCTCCTGTGGTGTGTCCCAGCTGCAGTGGAAGTGGTGTTTCTTGCAGAAAGTTGCCCTTCTTAAATACCAAATGCAGCCATTCCCACCCAACTCTGCCTTCTTTTTGATGAAGTTTCAATGGCTCTGTGAGGAGGCAACCATCACCTTAAATGTATGCAAGTCGTTAGCAGTTGAGTGGTCAATTTGATCAGCAGTCCTTTAAAGCAATACAATGAAGCACAGTTAACACTGAATATCTACTCCAAAAGGTAAATCAGCCATAACACTTCAAGACAGCTTTTGTTGGTGCCAAATTTTAGGCATTTAGCTAGTGGTGTGAAAATGGTGGAAGTTGACTGTCTCAGCATTTGACCAGTGATATTTCTGTGGAAGAACTCACTACCAAGACAACCCCAAAGAGTAGCACTTATGAACACAATAATCATCAGTGTATCCATTTGAGGTTATCTGAATGTGATTCCAATAACATCTTTCTTCAGTTTCCGTCTGTAGCATATCAACTCCATCAGTGATATTTCTGTTGAAGTACTCACAACCAAGACAACCCCAAAGAGAAGCACTTATGAACATAAGAATCATCAGTGTCTCCATTCGAGGTGATCTGAGAGGGATTCCCATAAAATATTGCTTCCAATGCATTCAGTTGCTTTTGTCAATTAAAACTACCCCAATGAGTAGCACTTACTGAATTCAACAGTCAAGTCAATGCTCAAATTAGGGTGATATGCATGACTTTCAAAACACGTCGGTATTCTTCAACCGATCTAAAATGGCTGTCATCATTAATTCTTTAAAAAGTAAGCTGGGACTTCAGAGGTCAGCGACATTACCCCAACAAGTAGCACTTACTGCATTCAGAAGTCAAGTCAGTGCCCATGTTTGGGTACTGTTGGTGCCAAAATTACATATTTAGCTAGTGGTGTGAAAATGGTGGAAGTTGACAAGTGATATTTCTGTTGAAGTACTCACAACTAAGACAACCCCAAAGAGAAGCACTTATGAACACAAGAATCATCAGTGTCTCCATTTGAGGTGATCTGAGAGGGGAATCCCATAAAATATTGCTTCCAATGCATTCAGTTGCTTTTGTCAATTAAAACTACCCTAATGAGTAGCACTTACTGAATTCAACAGTCAAGTCAATGCTCAAATTAGGGTGATATGCATGACTTTCAAAACACGTCAGTATTCTTCAACCGGTAACACACAATCTAAAATGGCTGTCTTAATTAATTCTTTAAAAAGTAAGCTGGGACTTCAGAGGTCAGAAACATTACCCCAACAAGTAGCACTTACTGCATTCAGAAGTCAAGTCAGTGCCCATGTTTGGGTACTGTTGGTGCCAAATTTACGCATTTAGCTAGTGGTGTGAAAATGGTGGAAATTGACTGTCTCAGCATTTGACCAGTGATATTTCTGTTGAAGAACTCACTACCAAGACAACCCCAAAGAGTAGCACTTATGAACACAATAATCATCAGTGTATCCATTTGAGGTTATCTGAATGTGATTCCAATAACATCTATCTTCAGTTTCCGTCTGTAGCATATGTCCTGTTCAACTGCCCCAACAAGTAGCACTTACTGAATTCAAACTCAAGCCAATGCTCAAGTTGGGCCAATATCAGAGACTTGCAGTGTGCGGTCTTCTTTGCTCATGAGTTTCTTCGTATTTCTGTTCTTTCTGGCATCTCCTGTGGTGTGTCCCAGCTGCAGTGGAAGTGGTGTTTCTTGCAGAAAGTTGCCCTTCTTAAATACCAAATGCAGCCATTCCCACCCAACTCCGCCTTCTTTTTGATGAAGTTTCAATGGCTCTGTGAGGAGGCAACCATCACCTTAAATGTATGCAAGTCGTTAGCAGTTGAGTGGTCAATTCTCTTCAGCAGTCCTTTAAAGCAATACAATGAAGCACAGTTAACACTGAATATCTACTCCAAAAGGTAAATCAGCCATAACACTTCAAGACAGCTTTTGTTGGTGCCAAATTTTAGGCATTTAGCTAGTGGTGTGAAAATGGTGGAAGTTGACTGTCTCAGCATTTGACCAGTGATATTTCTGTGGAAGAACTCACTACCAAGACAACCCCAAAGAGTAGCACTTATGAACACAATAATCATCAGTGTATCCATTTGAGGTTATCTGAATGTGATTCCAATAACATCTTTCTTCAGTTTCCGTCTGTAGCATATCAACTCCATCAGTGATATTTCTGTTGAAGTACTCACAACCAAGACAACCCCAAAGAGAAGCACTTATGAACATAAGAATCATCAGTGTCTCCATTCGAGGTGATCTGAGAGGGATTCCCATAAAATATTGCTTCCAATGCATTCAGTTGCTTTTGTCAATTAAAACTACCCCAATGAGTAGCACTTACTGAATTCAACAGTCAAGTCAATGCTCAAATTAGGGTGATATGCATGACTTTCAAAACACGTCGGTATTCTTCAACCGATCTAAAATGGCTGTCATAATTAATTCTTTAAAAAGTAAGCTGGGACTTCAGAGGTCAGCGACATTACCCCAACAAGTAGCACTTACTGCATTCAGAAGTCAAGTCAGTGCCCATGTTTGGGTACTGTTGGTGCCAAAATTACATATTTAGCTAGTGGTGTGAAAATGGTGGAAGTTGACAAGTGATATTTCTGTTGAAGTACTCACAACTAAGACAACCCCAAAGAGAAGCACTTATGAACACAAGAATCATCAGTGTCTCCATTTGAGGTGATCTGAGAGGGGAATCCCATAAAATATTGCTTCCAATGCATTCAGTTGCTTTTGTCAATTAAAACTACCCTAATGAGTAGCACTTACTGAATTCAACAGTCAAGTCAATGCTCAAATTAGGGTGATATGCATGACTTTCAAAACACGTCAGTATTCTTCAACCGGTAACACACAATCTAAAATGGCTGTCTTAATTAATTCTTTAAAAAGTAAGCTGGGACTTCAGAGGTCAGAAACATTACCCCAACAAGTAGCACTTACTGCATTCAGAAGTCAAGTCAGTGCCCATGTTTGGGTACTGTTGGTGCCAAATTTACGCATTTAGCTAGTGGTGTGAAAATGGTGGAAATTGACTGTCTCAGCATTTGACCAGTGATATTTCTGTTGAAGAACTCACTACCAAGACAACCCCAAAGAGTAGCACTTATGAACACAATAATCATCAGTGTATCCATTTGAGGTTATCTGAATGTGATTCCAATAACATCTATCTTCAGTTTCCGTCTGTAGCATATGTCCTGTTCAACTGCCCCAACAAGTAGCACTTACTGAATTCAAACTCAAGCCAATGCTCAAGTTGGGCCAATATCAGAGACTTGCAGTGTGCGGTCTTCTTTGCTCATGAGTTTCTTCGTATTTCTGTTCTTTCTGGCATCTCCTGTGGTGTGTCCCAGCTGCAGTGGAAGTGGTGTTTCTTGCAGAAAGTTGCCCTTCTTAAATACCAAATGCAGCCATTCCCACCCAACTCCGCCTTCTTTTTGATGAAGTTTCAATGGCTCTGTGAGGAGGCAACCATCAC
Source organism: Sebastes fasciatus (assembly GCF_043250625.1). Taxonomy (NCBI): domain Eukaryota; kingdom Metazoa; phylum Chordata; class Actinopteri; order Perciformes; family Sebastidae; genus Sebastes; species Sebastes fasciatus. Next base: position 27,624,460 of record NC_133803.1, on the reverse strand, counting down.
CTTAAATGTATGCAAGTCGTTAGCAGTTGAGTGGTCAATTCTCTTCAGCAGTCCTTTAAAGCAATACAATGAAGCACAGTTAACACTGAATATCTACTCCAAAAGGTAAATCAGCCATAACACTTCAAGACAGCTTTTGTTGGTGCCAAATTTTAGGCATTTAGCTAGTGGTGTGAAAATGGTGGAAGTTGACTGTCTCAGCATTTGACCAGTGATATTTCTGTGGAAGAACTCACCACCAAGACAATCCCAAAGAGTAGCACTTATGAACACAATAATCATCAGTGTATCCATTTGAGGTTATCTGAATGTGATTCCAATAACATCTTTCTTCAGTTTCCGTCTGTAGCATATCAACTCCATCAGTGATATTTCTGTTGAAGTACTCACAACCAAGACAACCCCAAAGAGAAGCACTTATGAACATAAGAATCATCAGTGTCTCCATTCGAGGTGATCTGAGAGGGATTCCCATAAAATATTGCTTCCAATGCATTCAGTTGCTTTTGTCAATTAAAACTACCCCAATGAGTAGCACTTACTGAATTCAACAGTCAAGTCAATGCTCAAATTAGGGTGATATGCATGACTTTCAAAACACGTCGGTATTCTTCAACCGATCTAAAATGGCTGTCTTAATTAATTCTTTAAAAAGTAAGCTGGGACTTCAGAGGTCAGCGACATTACCCCAACAAGTAGCACTTACTGCATTCAGAAGTCAAGTCAGTGCCCATGTTTGGGTACTGTTGGTGCCAAAATTACATATTTAGCCAGTGGTGTGAAAATGGTGGAAGTTGACAAGTGATATTTCTGTTGAAGTACTCACAACTAAGACAACCCCAAAGAGAAGCACTTATGAACACAAGAATCATCAGTGTCTCCATTTGAGGTGATCTGAGAGGGAATCCCATAAAATATTGCTTCCAATGCATTCAGTTGCTTTTGTCAATTAAAACTACCCCAATGAGTAGCACTTACTGAATTCAACAGTCAAGTCAATGCTCAAATTAGGGTGATATGCATGACTTTCAAAACACGTCGGTATTCTTCAACCGATCTAAAATGGCTGTCTTAATTAATTCTTTAAAAAGTAAGCTGGGACTTCAGAGGTCAGCGACATTACCCCAACAAGTAGCACTTACTGCATTCAGAAGTCAAGTCAGTGCCCATGTTTGGGTACTGTTGGTGCCAAAATTACATATTTAGCCAGTGGTGTGAAAATGGTGGAAGTTGACAAGTGATATTTCTGTTGAAGTACTCACAACTAAGACAACCCCAAAGAGAAGCACTTATGAACACAAGAATCATCAGTGTCTCCATTTGAGGTGATCTGAGAGGGAATCCCATAAAATATTGCTTCCAATGCATTCAGTTGCTTTTGTCAATTAAAACTACCCTAATGAGTAGCACTTACTGAATTCAACAGTCAAGTCAATGCTCAAATTAGGGTGATATGCATGACTTTCAAAACACGTCAGTATTCTTCAACCGGTAACACACAATCTAAAATGGCTGTCTTAATTAATTCTTTAAAAAGTAAGCTGGGACTTCAGAGGTCAGAAACATTACCCCAACAAGTAGCACTTACTGCATTCAGAAGTCAAGTCAGTGCCCATGTTTGGGTACTGTTGGTGCCAAATTTACGCATTTAGCTAGTGGTGTGAAAATGGTGGAAATTGACTGTCTCAGCATTTGACCAGTGATATTTCTGTTGAAGAACTCACTACCAAGACAACCCCAAAGAGTAGCACTTATGAACACAATAATCATCAGTGTATCCATTTGAGGTTATCTGAATGTGATTCCAATAACATCTATCTTCAGTTTCCGTCTGTAGCATATGTCCTGTTCAACTGCCCCAACAAGTAGCACTTACTGAATTCAAACTCAAGCCAATGCTCAAGTTGGGCCAATATCAGAGACTTGCAGTGTGCGGTCTTCTTTGCTCATGAGTTTCTTCGTATTTCTGTTCTTTCTGGCATCTCCTGTGGTGTGTCCCAGCTGCAGTGGAAGTGGTGTTTCTTGCAGAAAGTTGCCCTTCTTAAATACCAAATGCAGCCATTCCCACCCAACTCCGCCTTCTTTTTGATGAAGTTTCAATGGCTCTGTGAGGAGGCAACCATCACCTTAAATGTATGCAAGTCGTTAGCAGTTGAGTGGTCAATTCTCTTCAGCAGTCCTTTAAAGCAATACAATGAAGCACAGTTAACACTGAATATCTACTCCAAAAGGTAAATCAGCCATAACACTTCAAGACAGCTTTTGTTGGTGCCAAATTTTAGGCATTTAGCTAGTGGTGTGAAAATGGTGGAAGTTGACTGTCTCAGCATTTGACCAGTGATATTTCTGTGGAAGAACTCACCACCAAGACAATCCCAAAGAGTAGCACTTATGAACACAATAATCATCAGTGTATCCATTTGAGGTTATCTGAATGTGATTCCAATAACATCTTTCTTCAGTTTCCGTCTGTAGCATATCAACTCCATCAGTGATATTTCTGTTGAAGTACTCACAACCAAGACAACCCCAAAGAGAAGCACTTATGAACATAAGAATCATCAGTGTCTCCATTCGAGGTGATCTGAGAGGGATTCCCATAAAATATTGCTTCCAATGCATTCAGTTGCTTTTGTCAATTAAAACTACCCCAATGAGTAGCACTTACTGAATTCAACAGTCAAGTCAATGCTCAAATTAGGGTGATATGCATGACTTTCAAAACACGTCGGTATTCTTCAACCGATCTAAAATGGCTGTCTTAATTAATTCTTTAAAAAGTAAGCTGGGACTTCAGAGGTCAGCGACATTACCCCAACAAGTAGCACTTACTGCATTCAGAAGTCAAGTCAGTGCCCATGTTTGGGTACTGTTGGTGCCAAAATTACATATTTAGCCAGTGGTGTGAAAATGGTGGAAGTTGACAAGTGATATTTCTGTTGAAGTACTCACAACTAAGACAACCCCAAAGAGAAGCACTTATGAACACAAGAATCATCAGTGTCTCCATTTGAGGTGATCTGAGAGGGAATCCCATAAAATATTGCTTCCAATGCATTCAGTTGCTTTTGTCAATTAAAACTACCCCAATGAGTAGCACTTACTGAATTCAACAGTCAAGTCAATGCTCAAATTAGGGTGATATGCATGACTTTCAAAACACGTCGGTATTCTTCAACCGATCTAAAATGGCTGTCTTAATTAATTCTTTAAAAAGTAAGCTGGGACTTCAGAGGTCAGCGACATTACCCCAACAAGTAGCACTTACTGCATTCAGAAGTCAAGTCAGTGCCCATGTTTGGGTACTGTTGGTGCCAAAATTACATATTTAGCCAGTGGTGTGAAAATGGTGGAAGTTGACAAGTGATATTTCTGTTGAAGTACTCACAACTAAGACAACCCCAAAGAGAAGCACTTATGAACACAAGAATCATCAGTGTCTCCATTTGAGGTGATCTGAGAGGGAATCCCATAAAATATTGCTTCCAATGCATTCAGTTGCTTTTGTCAATTAAAACTACCCTAATGAGTAGCACTTACTGAATTCAACAGTCAAGTCAATGCTCAAATTAGGGTGATATGCATGACTTTCAAAACACGTCAGTATTCTTCAACCGGTAACACACAATCTAAAATGGCTGTCTTAATTAATTCTTTAAAAAGTAAGCTGGGACTTCAGAGGTCAGAAACATTACCCCAACAAGTAGCACTTACTGCATTCAGAAGTCAAGTCAGTGCCCATGTTTGGGTACTGTTGGTGCCAAATTTACGCATTTAGCTAGTGGTGTGAAAATGGTGGAAATTGACTGTCTCAGCATTTGACCAGTGATATTTCTGTTGAAGAACTCACTACCAAGACAACCCCAAAGAGTAGCACTTATGAACACAATAATCATCAGTGTATCCATTTGAGGTTATCTGAATGTGATTCCAATAACATCTATCTTCAGTTTCCGTCTGTAGCATATGTCCTGTTCAACTGCCCCAACAAGTAGCACTTACTGAATTCAAACTCAAGCCAATGCTCAAGTTGGGCCAATATCAGAGACTTGCAGTGTGCGGTCTTCTTTGCTCATGAGTTTCTTCGTATTTCTGTTCTTTCTGGCATCTCCTGTGGTGTGTCCCAGCTGCAGTGGAAGTGGTGTTTCTTGCAGAAAGTTGCCCTTCTTAAATACCAAATGCAGCCATTCCCACCCAACTCCGCCTTCTTTTTGATGAAGTTTCAATGGCTCTGTGAGGAGGCAACCATCACCTTAAATGTATGCAAGTCGTTAGCAGTTGAGTAGTCAATTCTCTTCAGCAGTCCTTTAAAGCAATACAATGAAGCACAGTTAACACTGAATATCTACTCCAAAAGGTAAATCAGCCATAACACTTCAAGACAGCTTTTGTTGGTGCCAAATTTTAGGCATTTAGCTAGTGGTGTGAAAATGGTGGAAGTTGACTGTCTCAGCATTTGACCAGTGATATTTCTGTGGAAGAACTCACTACCAAGACAACCCCAAAGAGTAGCACTTATGAACACAATAATCATCAGTGTATCCATTTGAGGTTATCTGAATGTGATTCCAATAACATCTTTCTTCAGTTTCCGTCTGTAGCATATCAACTCCATCAGTGATATTTCTGTTGAAGTACTCACAACCAAGACAACCCCAAAGAGAAGCACTTATGAACATAAGAATCATCAGTGTCTCCATTCGAGGTGATCTGAGAGGGATTCCCATAAAATATTGCTTCCAATGCATTCAGTTGCTTTTGTCAATTAAAACTACCCCAATGAGTAGCACTTACTGAATTCAACAGTCAAGTCAATGCTCAAATTAGGGTGATATGCATGACTTTCAAAACACGTCGGTATTCTTCAACCGATCTAAAATGGCTGTCATAATTAATTCTTTAAAAAGTAAGCTGGGACTTCAGAGGTCAGCGACATTACCCCAACAAGTAGCACTTACTGCATTCAGAAGTCAAGTCAGTGCCCATGTTTGGGTACTGTTGGTGCCAAAATTACATATTTAGCTAGTGGTGTGAAAATGGTGGAAGTTGACAAGTGATATTTCTGTTGAAGTACTCACAACTAAGACAACCCCAAAGAGAAGCACTTATGAACACAAGAATCATCAGTGTCTCCATTTGAGGTGATCTGAGAGGGGAATCCCATAAAATATTGCTTCCAATGCATTCAGTTGCTTTTGTCAATTAAAACTACCCTAATGAGTAGCACTTACTGAATTCAACAGTCAAGTCAATGCTCAAATTAGGGTGATATGCATGACTTTCAAAACACGTCAGTATTCTTCAACCGGTAACACACAATCTAAAATGGCTGTCTTAATTAATTCTTTAAAAAGTAAGCTGGGACTTCAGAGGTCAGAAACATTACCCCAACAAGTAGCACTTACTGCATTCAGAAGTCAAGTCAGTGCCCATGTTTGGGTACTGTTGGTGCCAAATTTACGCATTTAGCTAGTGGTGTGAAAATGGTGGAAATTGACTGTCTCAGCATTTGACCAGTGATATTTCTGTTGAAGAACTCACTACCAAGACAACCCCAAAGAGTAGCACTTATGAACACAATAATCATCAGTGTATCCATTTGAGGTTATCTGAATGTGATTCCAATAACATCTATCTTCAGTTTCCGTCTGTAGCATATGTCCTGTTCAACTGCCCCAACAAGTAGCACTTACTGAATTCAAACTCAAGCCAATGCTCAAGTTGGGCCAATATCAGAGACTTGCAGTGTGCGGTCTTCTTTGCTCATGAGTTTCTTCGTATTTCTGTTCTTTCTGGCATCTCCTGTGGTGTGTCCCAGCTGCAGTGGAAGTGGTGTTTCTTGCAGAAAGTTGCCCTTCTTAAATACCAAATGCAGCCATTCCCACCCAACTCCGCCTTCTTTTTGATGAAGTTTCAATGGCTCTGTGAGGAGGCAACCATCACCTTAAATGTATGCAAGTCGTTAGCAGTTGAGTGGTCAATTCTCTTCAGCAGTCCTTTAAAGCAATACAATGAAGCACAGTTAACACTGAATATCTACTCCAAAAGGTAAATCAGCCATAACACTTCAAGACAGCTTTTGTTGGTGCCAAATTTTAGGCATTTAGCTAGTGGTGTGAAAATGGTGGAAGTTGACTGTCTCAGCATTTGACCAGTGATATTTCTGTGGAAGAACTCACCACCAAGACAATCCCAAAGAGTAGCACTTATGAACACAATAATCATCAGTGTATCCATTTGAGGTTATCTGAATGTGATTCCAATAACATCTTTCTTCAGTTTCCGTCTGTAGCATATCAACTCCATCAGTGATATTTCTGTTGAAGTACTCACAACCAAGACAACCCCAAAGAGAAGCACTTATGAACATAAGAATCATCAGTGTCTCCATTCGAGGTGATCTGAGAGGGATTCCCATAAAATATTGCTTCCAATGCATTCAGTTGCTTTTGTCAATTAAAACTACCCCAATGAGTAGCACTTACTGAATTCAACAGTCAAGTCAATGCTCAAATTAGGGTGATATGCATGACTTTCAAAACACGTCGGTATTCTTCAACCGATCTAAAATGGCTGTCTTAATTAATTCTTTAAAAAGTAAGCTGGGACTTCAGAGGTCAGCGACATTACCCCAACAAGTAGCACTTACTGCATTCAGAAGTCAAGTCAGTGCCCATGTTTGGGTACTGTTGGTGCCAAAATTACATATTTAGCCAGTGGTGTGAAAATGGTGGAAGTTGACAAGTGATATTTCTGTTGAAGTACTCATAACTAAGACAACCCCAAAGAGAAGCACTTATGAACACAAGAATCATCAGTGTCTCCATTTGAGGTGATCTGAGAGGGAATCCCATAAAATATTGCTTCCAATGCATTCAGTTGCTTTTGTCAATTAAAACTACCCCAATGAGTAGCACTTACTGAATTCAACAGTCAAGTCAATGCTCAAATTAGGGTGATATGCATGACTTTCAAAACACGTCGGTATTCTTCAACCGATCTAAAATGGCTGTCTTAATTAATTCTTTAAAAAGTAAGCTGGGACTTCAGAGGTCAGCGACATTACCCCAACAAGTAGCACTTACTGCATTCAGAAGTCAAGTCAGTGCCCATGTTTGGGTACTGTTGGTGCCAAAATTACATATTTAGCCAGTGGTGTGAAAATGGTGGAAGTTGACAAGTGATATTTCTGTTGAAGTACTCACAACTAAGACAACCCCAAAGAGAAGCACTTATGAACACAAGAATCATCAGTGTCTCCATTTGAGGTGATCTGAGAGGGAATCCCATAAAATATTGCTTCCAATGCATTCAGTTGCTTTTGTCAATTAAAACTACCCTAATGAGTAGCACTTACTGAATTCAACAGTCAAGTCAATGCTCAAATTAGGGTGATATGCATGACTTTCAAAACACGTCAGTATTCTTCAACCGGTAACACACAATCTAAAATGGCTGTCTTAATTAATTCTTTAAAAAGTAAGCTGGGACTTCAGAGGTCAGAAACATTACCCCAACAAGTAGCACTTACTGCATTCAGAAGTCAAGTCAGTGCCCATGTTTGGGTACTGTTGGTGCCAAATTTACGCATTTAGCTAGTGGTGTGAAAATGGTGGAAATTGACTGTCTCAGCATTTGACCAGTGATATTTCTGTTGAAGAACTCACTACCAAGACAACCCCAAAGAGTAGCACTTATGAACACAATAATCATCAGTGTATCCATTTGAGGTTATCTGAATGTGATTCCAATAACATCTATCTTCAGTTTCCGTCTGTAGCATATGTCCTGTTCAACTGCCCCAACAAGTAGCACTTACTGAATTCAAACTCAAGCCAATGCTCAAGTTGGGCCAATATCAGAGACTTGCAGTGTGCGGTCTTCTTTGCTCATGAGTTTCTTCGTATTTCTGTTCTTTCTGGCATCTCCTGTGGTGTGTCCCAGCTGCAGTGGAAGTGGTGTTTCTTGCAGAAAGTTGCCCTTCTTAAATACCAAATGCAGCCATTCCCACCCAACTCCGCCTTCTTTTTGATGAAGTTTCAATGGCTCTGTGAGGAGGCAACCATCACCTTAAATGTATGCAAGTCGTTAGCAGTTGAGTAGTCAATTCTCTTCAGCAGTCCTTTAAAGCAATACAATGAAGCACAGTTAACACTGAATATCTACTCCAAAAGGTAAATCAGCCATAACACTTCAAGACAGCTTTTGTTGGTGCCAAATTTTAGGCATTTAGCTAGTGGTGTGAAAATGGTGGAAGTTGACTGTCTCAGCATTTGACCAGTGATATTTCTGTGGAAGAACTCACTACCAAGACAACCCCAAAGAGTAGCACTTATGAACACAATAATCATCAGTGTATCCATTTGAGGTTATCTGAATGTGATTCCAATAACATCTTTCTTCAGTTTCCGTCTGTAGCATATCAACTCCATCAGTGATATTTCTGTTGAAGTACTCACAACCAAGACAACCCCAAAGAGAAGCACTTATGAACATAAGAATCATCAGTGTCTCCATTCGAGGTGATCTGAGAGGGATTCCCATAAAATATTGCTTCCAATGCATTCAGTTGCTTTTGTCAATTAAAACTACCCCAATGAGTAGCACTTACTGAATTCAACAGTCAAGTCAATGCTCAAATTAGGGTGATATGCATGACTTTCAAAACACGTCGGTATTCTTCAACCGATCTAAAATGGCTGTCTTAATTAATTCTTTAAAAAGTAAGCTGGGACTTCAGAGGTCAGCGACATTACCCCAACAAGTAGCACTTACTGCATTCAGAAGTCAAGTCAGTGCCCATGTTTGGGTACTGTTGGTGCCAAAATTACATATTTAGCCAGTGGTGTGAAAATGGTGGAAGTTGACAAGTGATATTTCTGTTGAAGTACTCACAACTAAGACAACCCCAAAGAGAAGCACTTATGAACACAAGAATCATCAGTGTCTCCATTTGAGGTGATCTGAGAGGGAATCCCATAAAATATTGCTTCCAATGCATTCAGTTGCTTTTGTCAATTAAAACTACCCTAATGAGTAGCACTTACTGAATTCAACAGTCAAGTCAATGCTCAAATTAGGGTGATATGCATGACTTTCAAAACACGTCAGTATTCTTCAACCGGTAACACACAATCTAAAATGGCTGTCTTAATTAATTCTTTAAAAAGTAAGCTGGGACTTCAGAGGTCAGAAACATTACCCCAACAAGTAGCACTTACTGCATTCAGAAGTCAAGTCAGTGCCCATGTTTGGGTACTGTTGGTGCCAAATTTACGCATTTAGCTAGTGGTGTGAAAATGGTGGAAATTGACTGTCTCAGCATTTGACCAGTGATATTTCTGTTGAAGAACTCACTACCAAGACAACCCCAAAGAGTAGCACTTATGAACACAATAATCATCAGTGTATCCATTTGAGGTTATCTGAATGTGATTCCAATAACATCTTTCTTCAGTTTCCGTCTGTAGCATATCAACTCCATCAGTGATATTTCTGTTGAAGTACTCACAACCAAGACAACCCCAAAGAGAAGCACTTATGAACATAAGAATCATCAGTGTCTCCATTCGAGGTGATCTGAGAGGGATTCCCATAAAATATTGCTTCCAATGCATTCAGTTGCTTTTGTCAATTAAAACTACCCCAATGAGTAGCACTTACTGAATTCAACAGTCAAGTCAATGCTCAAATTAGGGTGATATGCATGACTTTCAAAACACGTCGGTATTCTTCAACCGATCTAAAATGGCTGTCTTAATTAATTCTTTAAAAAGTAAGCTGGGACTTCAGAGGTCAGAAACATTACCCCAACAAGTAGCACTTACTGCATTCAGAAGTCAAGTCAGTGCCCATGTTTGGGTACTGTTGGTGCCAAATTTACGCATTTAGCTAGTGGTGTGAAAATGGTGGAAATTGACTGTCTCAGCATTTGACCAGTGATATTTCTGTTCAAGAACTCACTACCAAGACAACCCCAAAGAGTAGCACTTATGAACACAATAATCATCAGTGTATCCATTTGAGGTTATCTGAATGTGATTCCAATAACATCTTTCTTCAGTTTCCGTCTGTAGCATATCAACTCCATCAGTGATATTTCTGTTGAAGTACTCACAACCAAGACAACCCCAAAGAGAAGCACTTATGAACATAAGAATCATCAGTGTCTCCATTCGAGGTGATCTGAGAGGGATTCCCATAAAATATTGCTTCCAATGCATTCAGTTGCTTTTGTCAATTAAAACTACCCCAATGAGTAGCACTTACTGAATTCAACAGTCAAGTCAATGCTCAAATTAGGGTGATATGCATGACTTTCAAAACACGTCAGTATTCTTCAACCGGTAACACACAATCTAAAATGGCTGTCTTAATTAATTCTTTAAAAAGTAAGCTGGGACTTCAGAGGTCAGAAACATTACCCCAACAAGTAGCACTTACTGCATTCAGAAGTCAAGTCAGTGCCCATGTTTGGGTACTGTTGGTGCCAAATTTTAGGCATTTAGCCAGTGGTGTGAAAATGGTGGAAGTTGACAAGTGATATTTCTGTTGAAGTACTCACAACTAAGACAACCCCAAAGAGAAGCACTTATGAACACAAGAATCATCAGTGTCTCCATTTGAGGTGATCTGAGAGGGAATCCCATAAAATATTGCTTCCAATGCATTCAGTTGCTTTTGTCAATTAAAACTACCCCAATGAGTAGCACTTACTGAATTCAACAGTCAAGTCAATGCTCAAATTAGGGTGATATGCATGACTTTCAAAACACGTCAGTATTCTTCAACCGGTAACACACAATCTAAAATGGCTGTCTTAATTAATTCTTTAAAAAGTAAGCTGGGACTTCAGAGGTCAGAAACATTACCCCAACAAGTAGCACTTACTGCATTCAGAAGTCAAGTCAGTGCCCATGTTTGGGTACTGTTGGTGCCAAATTTACGCATTTAGCTAGTGGTGTGAAAATGGTGGAAATTGACTGTCTCAGCATTTGACCAGTGATATTTCTGTTGAAGAACTCACTACCAAGACAACCCCAAAGAGTAGCACTTATGAACACAATAATCATCAGTGTATCCATTTGAGGTTATCTGAATGTGATTCCAATAACATCTTTCTTCAGTTTCCGTCTGTAGCATATGTCCTGTTCAACTGCCCCAACAAGTAGCACTTACTGAATTCAAACTCAAGCCAATGCTCAAGTTGGGCCAATATCAGAGACTTGCAGTGTGCGGTCTTCTTTGCTCATGAGTTTCTTCGTATTTCTGTTCTTTCTGGCATCTCCTGTGGTGTGTCCCAGCTGCAGTGGAAGTGGTGTTTCATGCAGAAAGTTGCCCTTCTTAAATACCAAATGCAGCCATTCCCACCCAACTCCGCCTTCTTTTTGATGAAGTTTCAATGGCTCTGTGAGGAGGCAACCATCACCTTAAATGTATGCAAGTCGTTAGCAGTTGAGTGGTCAATTCTCTTCAGCAGTCCTTTAAAGCAATACAATGAAGCACAGTTAACACTGAATATCTACTCCAAAAGGTAAATCAGCCATAACACTTCAAGACAGCTTTTGTTGGTGCCAAATTTTAGGCATTTAGCTAGTGGTGTGAAAATGGTGGAAGTTGACTGTCTCAGCATTTGACCAGTGATATTTCTGTGGAAGAACTCACTACCAAGACAATCCCAAAGAGTAGCACTTATGAACACAATAATCATCAGTGTATCCATTTGAGGTTATCTGAATGTGATTCCAATAACATCTTTCTTCAGTTTCCGTCTGTAGCATATCAACTCCATCAGTGATATTTCTGTTGAAGTACTCACAACCAAGACAACCCCAAAGAGAAGCACTTATGAACATAAGAATCATCAGTGTCTCCATTCGAGGTGATCTGAGAGGGATTCCCATAAAATATTGCTTCCAATGCATTCAGTTGCTTTTGTCAATTAAAACTACCCCAATGAGTAGCACTTACTGAATTCAACAGTCAAGTCAATGCTCAAATTAGGGTGATATGCATGACTTTCAAAACACGTCGGTATTCTTCAACCGATCTAAAATGGCTGTCTTAATTAATTCTTTAAAAAGTAAGCTGGGACTTCAGAGGTCAGCGACATTACCCCAACAAGTAGCACTTACTGCATTCAGAAGTCAAGTCAGTGCCCATGTTTGGGTACTGTTGGTGCCAAAATTACATATTTAGCCAGTGGTGTGAAAATGGTGGAAGTTGACAAGTGATATTTCTGTTGAAGTACTCACAACTAAGACAACCCCAAAGAGAAGCACTTATGAACACAAGAATCATCAGTGTCTCCATTTGAGGTGATCTGAGAGGGAATCCCATAAAATATTGCTTCCAATGCATTCAGTTGCTTTTGTCAATTAAAACTACCCTAATGAGTAGCACTTACTGAATTCAACAGTCAAGTCAATGCTCAAATTAGGGTGATATGCATGACTTTCAAAACACGTCAGTATTCTTCAACCGGTAACACACAATCTAAAATGGCTGTCTTAATTAATTCTTTAAAAAGTAAGCTGGGACTTCAGAGGTCAGAAACATTACCCCAACAAGTAGCACTTACTGCATTCAGAAGTCAAGTCAGTGCCCATGTTTGGGTACTGTTGGTGCCAAATTTACGCATTTAGCTAGTGGTGTGAAAATGGTGGAAATTGACTGTCTCAGCATTTGACCAGTGATATTTCTGTTGAAGAACTCACTACCAAGACAACCCCAAAGAGTAGCACTTATGAACACAATAATCATCAGTGTATCCATTTGAGGTTATCTGAATGTGATTCCAATAACATCTATCTTCAGTTTCCGTCTGTAGCATATGTCCTGTTCAACTGCCCCAACAAGTAGCACTTACTGAATTCAAACTCAAGCCAATGCTCAAGTTGGGCCAATATCAGAGACTTGCAGTGTGCGGTCTTCTTTGCTCATGAGTTTCTTCGTATTTCTGTTCTTTCTGGCATCTCCTGTGGTGTGTCCCAGCTGCAGTGGAAGTGGTGTTTCTTGCAGAAAGTTGCCCTTCTTAAATACCAAATGCAGCCATTCCCACCCAACTCTGCCTTCTTTTTGATGAAGTTTCAATGGCTCTGTGAGGAGGCAACCATCACCTTAAATGTATGCAAGTCGTTAGCAGTTGAGTGGTCAATTTGATCAGCAGTCCTTTAAAGCAATACAATGAAGCACAGTTAACACTGAATATCTACTCCAAAAGGTAAATCAGCCATAACACTTCAAGACAGCTTTTGTTGGTGCCAAATTTTAGGCATTTAGCTAGTGGTGTGAAAATGGTGGAAGTTGACTGTCTCAGCATTTGACCAGTGATATTTCTGTGGAAGAACTCACTACCAAGACAACCCCAAAGAGTAGCACTTATGAACACAATAATCATCAGTGTATCCATTTGAGGTTATCTGAATGTGATTCCAATAACATCTTTCTTCAGTTTCCGTCTGTAGCATATCAACTCCATCAGTGATATTTCTGTTGAAGTACTCACAACCAAGACAACCCCAAAGAGAAGCACTTATGAACATAAGAATCATCAGTGTCTCCATTCGAGGTGATCTGAGAGGGATTCCCATAAAATATTGCTTCCAATGCATTCAGTTGCTTTTGTCAATTAAAACTACCCCAATGAGTAGCACTTACTGAATTCAACAGTCAAGTCAATGCTCAAATTAGGGTGATATGCATGACTTTCAAAACACGTCGGTATTCTTCAACCGATCTAAAATGGCTGTCTTAATTAATTCTTTAAAAAGTAAGCTGGGACTTCAGAGGTCAGCGACATTACCCCAACAAGTAGCACTTACTGCATTCAGAAGTCAAGTCAGTGCCCATGTTTGGGTACTGTTGGTGCCAAAATTACATATTTAGCCAGTGGTGTGAAAATGGTGGAAGTTGACAAGTGATATTTCTGTTGAAGTACTCACAACTAAGACAACCCCAAAGAGAAGCACTTATGAACACAAGAATCATCAGTGTCTCCATTTGAGGTGATCTGAGAGGGAATCCCATAAAATATTGCTTCCAATGCATTCAGTTGCTTTTGTCAATTAAAACTACCCTAATGAGTAGCACTTACTGAATTCAACAGTCAAGTCAATGCTCAAATTAGGGTGATATGCATGACTTTCAAAACACGTCAGTATTCTTCAACCGGTAACACACAATCTAAAATGGCTGTCTTAATTAATTCTTTAAAAAGTAAGCTGGGACTTCAGAGGTCAGAAACATTACCCCAACAAGTAGCACTTACTGCATTCAGAAGTCAAGTCAGTGCCCATGTTTGGGTACTGTTGGTGCCAAATTTACGCATTTAGCTAGTGGTGTGAAAATGGTGGAAATTGACTGTCTCAGCATTTGACCAGTGATATTTCTGTTGAAGAACTCACTACCAAGACAACCCCAAAGAGTAGCACTTATGAACACAATAATCATCAGTGTATCCATTTGAGGTTATCTGAATGTGATTCCAATAACATCTATCTTCAGTTTCCGTCTGTAGCATATGTCCTGTTCAACTGCCCCAACAAGTAGCACTTACTGAATTCAAACTCAAGCCAATGCTCAAGTTGGGCCAATATCAGAGACTTGCAGTGTGCGGTCTTCTTTGCTCATGAGTTTCTTCGTATTTCTGTTCTTTCTGGCATCTCCTGTGGTGTGTCCCAGCTGCAGTGGAAGTGGTGTTTCTTGCAGAAAGTTGCCCTTCTTAAATACCAAATGCAGCCATTCCCACCCAACTCTGCCTTCTTTTTGATGAAGTTTCAATGGCTCTGTGAGGAGGCAACCATCACCTTAAATGTATGCAAGTCGTTAATAGTTGAGTGGTCAATTTGATCAGCAGTCCTTTAAAGCAATACAATGAAGCACAGTTAACACTGAATATCTACTCCAAAAGGTAAATCAGCCATAACACTTCAAGACAGCTTTTGTTGGTGCCAAATTTTAGGCATTTAGCTAGTGGTGTGAAAATGGTGGAAGTTGACTGTCTCAGCATTTGACCAGTGATATTTCTGTGGAAGAACTCACTACCAAGACAACCCCAAAGAGTAGCACTTATGAACACAATAATCATCAGTGTATCCATTTGAGGTTATCTGAATGTGATTCCAATAACATCTTTCTTCAGTTTCCGTCTGTAGCATATCAACTCCATCAGTGATATTTCTGTTGAAGTACTCACAACCAAGACAACCCCAAAGAGAAGCACTTATGAACATAAGAATCATCAGTGTCTCCATTCGAGGTGATCTGAGAGGGATTCCCATAAAATATTGCTTCCAATGCATTCAGTTGCTTTTGTCAATTAAAACTACCCCAATGAGTAGCACTTACTGAATTCAACAGTCAAGTCAATGCTCAAATTAGGGTGATATGCATGACTTTCAAAACACGTCGGTATTCTTCAACCGATCTAAAATGGCTGTCTTAATTAATTCTTTAAAAAGTAAGCTGGGACTTCAGAGGTCAGCGACATTACCCCAACAAGTAGCACTTACTGCATTCAGAAGTCAAGTCAGTGCCCATGTTTGGGTACTGTTGGTGCCAAAATTACATATTTAGCCAGTGGTGTGAAAATGGTGGAAGTTGACAAGTGATATTTCTGTTGAAGTACTCACAACTAAGACAACCCCAAAGAGAAGCACTTATGAACACAAGAATCATCAGTGTCTCCATTTGAGGTGATCTGAGAGGGAATCCCATAAAATATTGCTTCCAATGCATTCAGTTGCTTTTGTCAATTAAAACTACCCTAATGAGTAGCACTTACTGAATTCAACAGTCAAGTCAATGCTCAAATTAGGGTGATATGCATGACTTTCAAAACACGTCAGTATTCTTCAACCGGTAACACACAATCTAAAATGGCTGTCTTAATTAATTCTTTAAAAAGTAAGCTGGGACTTCAGAGGTCAGAAACATTACCCCAACAAGTAGCACTTACTGCATTCAGAAGTCAAGTCAGTTCCCATGTTTGGGTACTGTTGGTGCCAAATTTACGCATTTAGCTAGTGGTGTGAAAATGGTGGAAATTGACTGTCTCAGCATTTGACCAGTGATATTTCTGTTGAAGAACTCACTACCAAGACAACCCCAAAGAGTAGCACTTATGAACACAATAATCATCAGTGTATCCATTTGAGGTTATCTGAATGTGATTCCAATAACATCTTTCTTCAGTTTCCGTCTGTAGCATATCAACTCCATCAGTGATATTTCTGTTGAAGTACTCACAACCAAGACAACCCCAAAGAGAAGCACTTATGAACATAAGAATCATCAGTGTCTCCATTCGAGGTGATCTGAGAGGGATTCCCATAAAATATTGCTTCCAATGCATTCGGTTGCTTTTGTCAATTAAAACTACCCCAATGAGTAGCACTTACTGAATTCAACAGTCAAGTCAATGCTCAAATTAGGGTGATATGCATGACTTTCAAAACACGTCGGTATTCTTCAACCGATCTAAAATGGCTGTCTTAATTAATTCTTTAAAAAGTAAGCTGGGACTTCAGAGGTCAGCGACATTACCCCAACAAGTAGCACTTACTGCATTCAGAAGTCAAGTCAGTGCCCATGTTTGGGTACTGTTGGTGCCAAAATTACATATTTAGCCAGTGGTGTGAAAATGGTGGAAGTTGACAAGTGATATTTCTGTTGAAGTACTCACAACTAAGACAACCCCAAAGAGAAGCACTTATGAACACAAGAATCATCAGTGTCTCCATTTGAGGTGATCTGAGAGGGAATCCCATAAAATATTGCTTCCAATGCATTCAGTTGCTTTTGTCAATTAAAACTACCCCAATGAGTAGCACTTACTGAATTCAACAGTCAAGTCAATGCTCAAATTAGGGTGATATGCATGACTTTCAAAACACGTCAGTATTCTTCAACCGGTAACACACAATCTAAAATGGCTGTCTTAATTAATTCTTTAAAAAGTAAGCTGGGACTTCAGAGGTCAGAAACATTACCCCAACAAGTAGCACTTACTGCATTCAGAAGTCAAGTCAGTGCCCATGTTTGGGTACTGTTGGTGCCAAATTTTAGGCATTTAGCCAGTGGTGTGAAAATGGTGGAAGTTGACAAGTGATATTTCTGTTGAAGTACTCACAACTAAGACAACCCCAAAGAGAAGCACTTATGAACACAAGAATCATCAGTGTCTCCATTTGAGGTGATCTGAGAGGGAATCCCATAAAATATTGCTTCCAATGCATTCAGTTGCTTTTGTCAATTAAAACTACCCCAATGAGTAGCACTTACTGAATTCAACAGTCAAGTCAATGCTCAAATTAGGGTGATATGCATGACTTTCAAAACACGTCAGTATTCTTCAACCGGTAACACACAATCTAAAATGGCTGTCTTAATTAATTCTTTAAAAAGTAAGCTGGGACTTCAGAGGTCAGAAACATTACCCCAACAAGTAGCACTTACTGCATTCAGAAGTCAAGTCAGTGCCCATGTTTGGGTACTGTTGGTGCCAAATTTACGCATTTAGCTAGTGGTGTAAAAATGGTGGAAATTGACTGTCTCAGCATTTGACCAGTGATATTTCTGTTGAAGAACTCACTACCAAGACAACCCCAAAGAGTAGCACTTATGAACACAATAATCATCAGTGTATCCATTTGAGGTTATCTGAATGTGATTCCAATAACATCTATCTTCAGTTTCCGTCTGTAGCATATGTCCTGTTCAACTGCCCCAACAAGTAGCACTTACTGAATTCAAACTCAAGCCAATGCTCAAGTTGGGCCAATATCAGAGACTTGCAGTGTGCGGTCTTCTTTGCTCATGAGTTTCTTCGTATTTCTGTTCTTTCTGGCATCTCCTGTGGTGTGTCCCAGCTGCAGTGGAAGTGGTGTTTCTTGCAGAAAGTTGCCCTTCTTAAATACCAAATGCAGCCATTCCCACCCAACTCCGCCTTCTTTTTGATGAAGTTTCAATGGCTCTGTGAGGAGGCAACCATCACCTTAAATGTATGCAAGTCGTTAGCAGTTGAGTGGTCAATTCTCTTCAGCAGTCCTTTAAAGCAATACAATGAAGCACAGTTAACACTGAATATCTACTCCAAAAGGTAAATCAGCCATAACACTTCAAGACAGCTTTTGTTGGTGCCAAATTTTAGGCATTTAGCTAGTGGTGTGAAAATGGTGGAAGTTGACTGTCTCAGCATTTGACCAGTGATATTTCTGTGGAAGAACTCACTACCAAGACAACCCCAAAGAGTAGCACTTATGAACACAATAATCATCAGTGTATCCATTTGAGGTTATCTGAATGTGATTCCAATAACATCTTTCTTCAGTTTCCGTCTGTAGCATATCAACTCCATCAGTGATATTTCTGTTGAAGTACTCACAACCAAGACAACCCCAAAGAGAAGCACTTATGAACATAAGAATCATCAGTGTCTCCATTCGAGGTGATCTGAGAGGGATTCCCATAAAATATTGCTTCCAATGCATTCAGTTGCTTTTGTCAATTAAAACTACCCCAATGAGTAGCACTTACTGAATTCAACAGTCAAGTCAATGCTCAAATTAGGGTGATATGCATGACTTTCAAAACACGTCGGTATTCTTCAACCGATCTAAAATGGCTGTCATAATTAATTCTTTAAAAAGTAAGCTGGGACTTCAGAGGTCAGCGACATTACCCCAACAAGTAGCACTTACTGCATTCAGAAGTCAAGTCAGTGCCCATGTTTGGGTACTGTTGGTGCCAAAATTACATATTTGGCTAGTGGTGTGAAAATGGTGGAAGTTGACAAGTGATATTTCTGTTGAAGTACTCACAACTAAGACAACCCCAAAGAGAAGCACTTATGAACACAAGAATCATCAGTGTCTCCATTTGAGGTGATCTGAGAGGGGAATCCCATAAAATATTGCTTCCAATGCATTCAGTTGCTTTTGTCAATTAAAACTACCCTAATGAGTAGCACTTACTGAATTCAACAGTCAAGTCAATGCTCAAATTAGGGTGATATGCATGACTTTCAAAACACGTCAGTATTCTTCAACCGGTAACACACAATCTAAAATGGCTGTCTTAATTAATTCTTTAAAAAGTAAGCTGGGACTTCAGAGGTCAGAAACATTACCCCAACAAGTAGCACTTACTGCATTCAGAAGTCAAGTCAGTGCCCATGTTTGGGTACTGTTGGTGCCAAATTTACGCATTTAGCTAGTGGTGTGAAAATGGTGGAAATTGACTGTCTCAGCATTTGACCAGTGATATTTCTGTTGAAGAACTCACTACCAAGACAACCCCAAAGAGTAGCACTTATGAACACAATAATCATCAGTGTATCCATTTGAGGTTATCTGAATGTGATTCCAATAACATCTTTCTTCAGTTTCCGTCTGTAGCATATCAACTCCATCAGTGATATTTCTGTTGAAGTACTCACAACCAAGACAACCCCAAAGAGAAGCACTTATGAACATAAGAATCATCAGTGTCTCCATTCGAGGTGATCTGAGAGGGATTCCCATAAAATATTGCTTCCAATGCATTCAGTTGCTTTTGTCAATTAAAACTACCCCAATGAGTAGCACTTACTGAATTCAACAGTCAAGTCAATGCTCAAATTAGGGTGATATGCATGACTTTCAAAACACGTCGGTATTCTTCAACCGATCTAAAATGGCTGTCTTAATTAATTCTTTAAAAAGTAAGCTGGGACTTCAGAGGTCAGCGACATTACCCCAACAAGTAGCACTTACTGCATTCAGAAGTCAAGTCAGTGCCCATGTTTGGGTACTGTTGGTGCCAAAATTACATATTTAGCCAGTGGTGTGAAAATGGTGGAAGTTGACAAGTGATATTTCTGTTGAAGTACTCAAAACTAAGACAACCCCAAAGAGAAGCACTTATGAACACAAGAATCATCAGTGTCTCCATTTGAGGTGATCTGAGAGGGAATCCCATAAAATATTGCTTCCAATGCATTCAGTTGCTTTTGTCAATTAAAACTACCCCAATGAGTAGCACTTACTGAATTCAACAGTCAAGTCAATGCTCAAATTAGGGTGATATGCATGACTTTCAAAACACGTCAGTATTCTTCAACCGGTAACACACAATCTAAAATGGCTGTCTTAATTAATTCTTTAAAAAGTAAGCTGGGACTTCAGAGGTCAGAAACATTACCCCAACAAGTAGCACTTACTGCATTCAGAAGTCAAGTCAGTGCCCATGTTTGGGTACTGTTGGTGCCAAATTTTAGGCATTTAGCCAGTGGTGTGAAAATGGTGGAAGTTGACAAGTGATATTTCTGTTGAAGTACTCACAACTAAGACAACCCCAAAGAGAAGCACTTATGAACACAAGAATCATCAGTGTCTCCATTTGAGGTGATCTGAGAGGGAATCCCATAAAATATTGCTTCCAATGCATTCAGTTGCTTTTGTCAATTAAAACTACCCCAATGAGTAGCACTTACTGAATTCAACAGTCAAGTCAATGCTCAAATTAGGGTGATATGCATGACTTTCAAAACACGTCAGTATTCTTCAACCGGTAACACACAATCTAAAATGGCTGTCTTAATTAATTCTTTAAAAAGTAAGCTGGGACTTCAGAGGTCAGAAACATTACCCCAACAAGTAGCACTTACTGCATTCAGAAGTCAAGTCAGTGCCCATGTTTGGGTACTGTTGGTGCCAAATTTACGCATTTAGCTAGTGGTGTGAAAATGGTGGAAATTGACTGTCTCAGCATTTGACCAGTGATATTTCTGTTGAAGAACTCACTACCAAGACAACCCCAAAGAGTAGCACTTATGAACACAATAATCATCAGTGTATCCATTTGAGGTTATCTGAATGTGATTCCAATAACATCTATCTTCAGTTTCCGTCTGTAGCATATGTCCTGTTCAACTGCCCCAACAAGTAGCACTTACTGAATTCAAACTCAAGCCAATGCTCAAGTTGGGCCAATATCAGAGACTTGCAGTGTGCGGTCTTCTTTGCTCATGAGTTTCTTCGTATTTCTGTTCTTTCTGGCATCTCCTGTGGTGTGTCCCAGCTGCAGTGGAAGTGGTGTTTCTTGCAGAAAGTTGCCCTTCTTAAATACCAAATGCAGCCATTCCCACCCAACTCTGCCTTCTTTTTGATGAAGTTTCAATGGCTCTGTGAGGAGGCAACCATCACCTTAAATGTATGCAAGTCGTTAGCAGTTGAGTGGTCAATTTGATCAGCAGTCCTTTAAAGCAATACAATGAAGCACAGTTAACACTGAATATCTACTCCAAAAGGTAAATCAGCCATAACACTTCAAGACAGCTTTTGTTGGTGCCAAATTTTAGGCATTTAGCTAGTGGTGTGAAAATGGTGGAAGTTGACTGTCTCAGCATTTGACCAGTGATATTTCTGTGGAAGAACTCACTACCAAGACAACCCCAAAGAGTAGCACTTATGAACACAATAATCATCAGTGTATCCATTTGAGGTTATCTGAATGTGATTCCAATAACATCTTTCTTCAGTTTCCGTCTGTAGCATATCAACTCCATCAGTGATATTTCTGTTGAAGTACTCACAACCAAGACAACCCCAAAGAGAAGCACTTATGAACATAAGAATCATCAGTGTCTCCATTCGAGGTGATCTGAGAGGGATTCCCATAAAATATTGCTTCCAATGCATTCAGTTGCTTTTGTCAATTAAAACTACCCCAATGAGTAGCACTTACTGAATTCAACAGTCAAGTCAATGCTCAAATTAGGGTGATATGCATGACTTTCAAAACACGTCGGTATTCTTCAACCGATCTAAAATGGCTGTCTTAATTAATTCTTTAAAAAGTAAGCTGGGACTTCAGAGGTCAGCGACATTACCCCAACAAGTAGCACTTACTGCATTCAGAAGTCAAGTCAGTGCCCATGTTTGGGTACTGTTGGTGCCAAAATTACATATTTAGCCAGTGGTGTGAAAATGGTGGAAGTTGACAAGTGATATTTCTGTTGAAGTACTCACAACTAAGACAACCCCAAAGAGAAGCACTTATGAACACAAGAATCATCAGTGTCTCCATTTGAGGTGATCTGAGAGGGAATCCCATAAAATATTGCTTCCAATGCATTCAGTTGCTTTTGTCAATTAAAACTACCCTAATGAGTAGCACTTACTGAATTCAACAGTCAAGTCAATGCTCAAATTAGGGTGATATGCATGACTTTCAAAACACGTCAGTATTCTTCAACCGGTAACACACAATCTAAAATGGCTGTCTTAATTAATTCTTTAAAAAGTAAGCTGGGACTTCAGAGGTCAGAAACATTACCCCAACAAGTAGCACTTACTGCATTCAGAAGTCAAGTCAGTGCCCATGTTTGGGTACTGTTGGTGCCAAATTTACGCATTTAGCTAGTGGTGTGAAAATGGTGGAAATTGACTGTCTCAGCATTTGACCAGTGATATTTCTGTTGAAGAACTCACTACCAAGACAACCCCAAAGAGTAGCACTTATGAACACAATAATCATCAGTGTATCCATTTGAGGTTATCTGAATGTGATTCCAATAACATCTTTCTTCAGTTTCCGTCTGTAGCATATCAACTCCATCAGTGATATTTCTGTTGAAGTACTCACAACCAAGACAACCCCAAAGAGAAGCACTTATGAACATAAGAATCATCAGTGTCTCCATTCGAGGTGATCTGAGAGGGATTCCCATAAAATATTGCTTCCAATGCATTCGGTTGCTTTTGTCAATTAAAACTACCCCAATGAGTAGCACTTACTGAATTCAACAGTCAAGTCAATGCTCAAATTAGGGTGATATGCATGACTTTCAAAACACGTCAGTATTCTTCAACCGGTAACACACAATCTAAAATGGCTGTCTTAATTAATTCTTTAAAAAGTAAGCTGGGACTTCAGAGGTCAGAAACATTACCCCAACAAGTAGCACTTACTGCATTCAGAAGTCAAGTCAGTGCCCATGTTTGGGTACTGTTGGTGCCAAATTTACGCATTTAGCTAGTGGTGTGAAAATGGTGGAAATTGACTGTCTCAGCATTTGACCAGTGATATTTCTGTTGAAGAACTCACTACCAAGACAACCCCAAAGAGTAGCACTTATGAACACAATAATCATCAGTGTATCCATTTGAGGTTATCTGAATGTGATTCCAATAACATCTTTCTTCAGTTTCCGTCTGTAGCATATCAACTCCATCAGTGATATTTCTGTTGAAGTACTCACAACCAAGACAACCCCAAAGAGAAGCACTTATGAACATAAGAATCATCAGTGTCTCCATTCGAGGTGATCTGAGAGGGATTCCCATAAAATATTGCTTCCAATGCATTCAGTTGCTTTTGTCAATTAAAACTACCCCAATGAGTAGCACTTACTGAATTCAACAGTCAAGTCAATGCTCAAATTAGGGTGATATGCATGACTTTCAAAACACGTCGGTATTCTTCAACCGATCTAAAATGGCTGTCTTAATTAATTCTTTAAAAAGTAAGCTGGGACTTCAGAGGTCAGCGACATTACCCCAACAAGTAGCACTTACTGCATTCAGAAGTCAAGTCAGTGCCCATGTTTGGGTACTGTTGGTGCCAAAATTACATATTTAGCCAGTGGTGTGAAAATGGTGGAAGTTGACAAGTGATATTTCTGTTGAAGTACTCAAAACTAAGACAACCCCAAAGAGAAGCACTTATGAACACAAGAATCATCAGTGTCTCCATTTGAGGTGATCTGAGAGGGAATCCCATAAAATATTGCTTCCAATGCATTCAGTTGCTTTTGTCAATTAAAACTACCCCAATGAGTAGCACTTACTGAATTCAACAGTCAAGTCAATGCTCAAATTAGGGTGATATGCATGACTTTCAAAACACGTCAGTATTCTTCAACCGGTAACACACAATCTAAAATGGCTGTCTTAATTAATTCTTTAAAAAGTAAGCTGGGACTTCAGAGGTCAGAAACATTACCCCAACAAGTAGCACTTACTGCATTCAGAAGTCAAGTCAGTGCCCATGTTTGGGTACTGTTGGTGCCAAATTTTAGGCATTTAGCCAGTGGTGTGAAAATGGTGGAAGTTGACAAGTGATATTTCTGTTGAAGTACTCACAACTAAGACAACCCCAAAGAGAAGCACTTATGAACACAAGAATCATCAGTGTCTCCATTTGAGGTGATCTGAGAGGGAATCCCATAAAATATTGCTTCCAATGCATTCAGTTGCTTTTGTCAATTAAAACTACCCCAATGAGTAGCACTTACTGAATTCAACAGTCAAGTCAATGCTCAAATTAGGGTGATATGCATGACTTTCAAAACACGTCAGTATTCTTCAACCGGTAACACACAATCTAAAATGGCTGTCTTAATTAATTCTTTAAAAAGTAAGCTGGGACTTCAGAGGTCAGAAACATTACCCCAACAAGTAGCACTTACTGCATTCAGAAGTCAAGTCAGTGCCCATGTTTGGGTACTGTTGGTGCCAAATTTACGCATTTAGCTAGTGGTGTGAAAATGGTGGAAATTGACTGTCTCAGCATTTGACCAGTGATATTTCTGTTGAAGAACTCACTACCAAGACAACCCCAAAGAGTAGCACTTATGAACACAATAATCATCAGTGTATCCATTTGAGGTTATCTGAATGTGATTCCAATAACATCTATCTTCAGTTTCCGTCTGTAGCATATGTCCTGTTCAACTGCCCCAACAAGTAGCACTTACTGAATTCAAACTCAAGCCAATGCTCAAGTTGGGCCAATATCAGAGACTTGCAGTGTGCGGTCTTCTTTGCTCATGAGTTTCTTCGTATTTCTGTTCTTTCTGGCATCTCCTGTGGTGTGTCCCAGCTGCAGTGGAAGTGGTGTTTCTTGCAGAAAGTTGCCCTTCTTAAATACCAAATGCAGCCATTCCCACCCAACTCTGCCTTCTTTTTGATGAAGTTTCAATGGCTCTGTGAGGAGGCAACCATCACCTTAAATGTATGCAAGTCGTTAGCAGTTGAGTGGTCAATTTGATCAGCAGTCCTTTAAAGCAATACAATGAAGCACAGTTAACACTGAATATCTACTCCAAAAGGTAAATCAGCCATAACACTTCAAGACAGCTTTTGTTGGTGCCAAATTTTAGGCATTTAGCTAGTGGTGTGAAAATGGTGGAAGTTGACTGTCTCAGCATTTGACCAGTGATATTTCTGTGGAAGAACTCACTACCAAGACAACCCCAAAGAGTAGCACTTATGAACACAATAATCATCAGTGTATCCATTTGAGGTTATCTGAATGTGATTCCAATAACATCTTTCTTCAGTTTCCGTCTGTAGCATATCAACTCCATCAGTGATATTTCTGTTGAAGTACTCACAACCAAGACAACCCCAAAGAGAAGCACTTATGAACATAAGAATCATCAGTGTCTCCATTCGAGGTGATCTGAGAGGGATTCCCATAAAATATTGCTTCCAATGCATTCAGTTGCTTTTGTCAATTAAAACTACCCCAATGAGTAGCACTTACTGAATTCAACAGTCAAGTCAATGCTCAAATTAGGGTGATATGCATGACTTTCAAAACACGTCGGTATTCTTCAACCGATCTAAAATGGCTGTCTTAATTAATTCTTTAAAAAGTAAGCTGGGACTTCAGAGGTCAGCGACATTACCCCAACAAGTAGCACTTACTGCATTCAGAAGTCAAGTCAGTGCCCATGTTTGGGTACTGTTGGTGCCAAAATTACATATTTAGCCAGTGGTGTGAAAATGGTGGAAGTTGACAAGTGATATTTCTGTTGAAGTACTCACAACTAAGACAACCCCAAAGAGAAGCACTTATGAACACAAGAATCATCAGTGTCTCCATTTGAGGTGATCTGAGAGGGAATCCCATAAAATATTGCTTCCAATGCATTCAGTTGCTTTTGTCAATTAAAACTACCCTAATGAGTAGCACTTACTGAATTCAACAGTCAAGTCAATGCTCAAATTAGGGTGATATGCATGACTTTCAAAACACGTCAGTATTCTTCAACCGGTAACACACAATCTAAAATGGCTGTCTTAATTAATTCTTTAAAAAGTAAGCTGGGACTTCAGAGGTCAGAAACATTACCCCAACAAGTAGCACTTACTGCATTCAGAAGTCAAGTCAGTGCCCATGTTTGGGTACTGTTGGTGCCAAATTTACGCATTTAGCTAGTGGTGTGAAAATGGTGGAAATTGACTGTCTCAGCATTTGACCAGTGATATTTCTGTTGAAGAACTCACTACCAAGACAACCCCAAAGAGTAGCACTTATGAACACAATAATCATCAGTGTATCCATTTGAGGTTATCTGAATGTGATTCCAATAACATCTATCTTCAGTTTCCGTCTGTAGCATATGTCCTGTTCAACTGCCCCAACAAGTAGCACTTACTGAATTCAAACTCAAGCCAATGCTCAAGTTGGGCCAATATCAGAGACTTGCAGTGTGCGGTCTTCTTTGCTCATGAGTTTCTTCGTATTTCTGTTCTTTCTGGCATCTCCTGTGGTGTGTCCCAGCTGCAGTGGAAGTGGTGTTTCTTGCAGAAAGTTGCCCTTCTTAAATACCAAATGCAGCCATTCCCACCCAACTCTGCCTTCTTTTTGATGAAGTTTCAATGGCTCTGTGAGGAGGCAACCATCACCTTAAATGTATGCAAGTCGTTAGCAGTTGAGTGGTCAATTTGATCAGCAGTCCTTTAAAGCAATACAATGAAGCACAGTTAACACTGAATATCTACTCCAAAAGGTAAATCAGCCATAACACTTCAAGACAGCTTTTGTTGGTGCCAAATTTTAGGCATTTAGCTAGTGGTGTGAAAATGGTGGAAGTTGACTGTCTCAGCATTTGACCAGTGATATTTCTGTGGAAGAACTCACTACCAAGACAACCCCAAAGAGTAGCACTTATGAACACAATAATCATCAGTGTATCCATTTGAGGTTATCTGAATGTGATTCCAATAACATCTTTCTTCAGTTTCCGTCTGTAGCATATCAACTCCATCAGTGATATTTCTGTTGAAGTACTCACAACCAAGACAACCCCAAAGAGAAGCACTTATGAACATAAGAATCATCAGTGTCTCCATTCGAGGTGATCTGAGAGGGATTCCCATAAAATATTGCTTCCAATGCATTCAGTTGCTTTTGTCAATTAAAACTACCCCAATGAGTAGCACTTACTGAATTCAACAGTCAAGTCAATGCTCAAATTAGGGTGATATGCATGACTTTCAAACCACGTCGGTATTCTTCAACCGATCTAAAATGGCTGTCTTAATTAATTCTTTAAAAAGTAAGCTGGGACTTCAGAGGTCAGCGACATTACCCCAACAAGTAGCACTTACTGCATTCAGAAGTCAAGTCAGTGCCCATGTTTGGGTACTGTTGGTGCTAAAATTACATATTTAGCCAGTGGTGTGAAAATGGTGGAAGTTGACAAGTGATATTTCTGTTGAAGTACTCACAACTAAGACAACCCCAAAGAGAAGCACTTATGAACACAAGAATCATCAGTGTCTCCATTTGAGGTGATCTGAGAGGGAATCCCATAAAATATTGCTTCCAATGCATTCAGTTGCTTTTGTCAATTAAAACTACCCTAATGAGTAGCACTTACTGAATTCAACAGTCAAGTCAATGCTCAAATTAGGGTGATATGCATGACTTTCAAAACACGTCAGTATTCTTCAACCGGTAACACACAATCTAAAATGGCTGTCTTAATTAATTCTTTAAAAAGTAAGCTGGGACTTCAGAGGTCAGAAACATTACCCCAACAAGTAGCACTTACTGCATTCAGAAGTCAAGTCAGTGCCCATGTTTGGGTACTGTTGGTGCCAAATTTTAGGCATTTAGCCAGTGGTGTGAAAATGGTGGAAGTTGACAAGTGATATTTCTGTTGAAGTACTCACAACTAAGACAACCCCAAAGAGAAGCACTTATGAACACAAGAATCATCAGTGTCTCCATTTGAGGTGATCTGAGAGGGAATCCCATAAAATATTGCTTCCAATGCATTCAGTTGCTTTTGTCAATTAAAACTACCCCAATGAGTAGCACTTACTGAATTCAACAGTCAAGTCAATGCTCAAATTAGGGTGATATGCATGACTTTCAAAACACGTCAGTATTCTTCAACCGGTAACACACAATCTAAAATGGCTGTCTTAATTAATTCTTTAAAAAGTAAGCTGGGACTTCAGAGGTCAGAAACATTACCCCAACAAGTAGCACTTACTGCATTCAGAAGTCAAGTCAGTGCCCATGTTTGGGTACTGTTGGTGCCAAATTTACGCATTTAGCTAGTGGTGTGAAAATGGTGGAAATTGACTGTCTCAGCATTTGACCAGTGATATTTCTGTTGAAGAACTCACTACCAAGACAACCCCAAAGAGTAGCACTTATGAACACAATAATCATCAGTGTATCCATTTGAGGTTATCTGAATGTGATTCCAATAACATCTATCTTCAGTTTCCGTCTGTAGCATATGTCCTGTTCAACTGCCCCAACAAGTAGCACTTACTGAATTCAAACTCAAGCCAATGCTCAAGTTGGGCCAATATCAGAGACTTGCAGTGTGCGGTCTTCTTTGCTCATGAGTTTCTTCGTATTTCTGTTCTTTCTGGCATCTCCTGTGGTGTGTCCCAGCTGCAGTGGAAGTGGTGTTTCTTGCAGAAAGTTGCCCTTCTTAAATACCAAATGCAGCCATTCCCACCCAACTCTGCCTTCTTTTTGATGAAGTTTCAATGGCTCTGTGAGGAGGCAACCATCACCTTAAATGTATGCAAGTCGTTAGCAGTTGAGTGGTCAATTTGATCAGCAGTCCTTTAAAGCAATACAATGAAGCACAGTTAACACTGAATATCTACTCCAAAAGGTAAATCAGCCATAACACTTCAAGACAGCTTTTGTTGGTGCCAAATTTTAGGCATTTAGCTAGTGGTGTGAAAATGGTGGAAGTTGACTGTCTCAGCATTTGACCAGTGATATTTCTGTGGAAGAACTCACTACCAAGACAACCCCAAAGAGTAGCACTTATGAACACAATAATCATCAGTGTATCCATTTGAGGTTATCTGAATGTGATTCCAATAACATCTTTCTTCAGTTTCCGTCTGTAGCATATCAACTCCATCAGTGATATTTCTGTTGAAGTACTCACAACCAAGACAACCCCAAAGAGAAGCACTTATGAACATAAGAATCATCAGTGTCTCCATTCGAGGTGATCTGAGAGGGATTCCCATAAAATATTGCTTCCAATGCATTCAGTTGCTTTTGTCAATTAAAACTACCCCAATGAGTAGCACTTACTGAATTCAACAGTCAAGTCAATGCTCAAATTAGGGTGATATGCATGACTTTCAAAACACGTCGGTATTCTTCAACCGATCTAAAATGGCTGTCTTAATTAATTCTTTAAAAAGTAAGCTGGGACTTCAGAGGTCAGCGACATTACCCCAACAAGTAGCACTTACTGCATTCAGAAGTCAAGTCAGTGCCCATGTTTGGGTACTGTTGGTGCCAAAATTACATATTTAGCCAGTGGTGTGAAAATGGTGGAAGTTGACAAGTGATATTTCTGTTGAAGTACTCACAACTAAGACAACCCCAAAGAGAAGCACTTATGAACACAAGAATCATCAGTGTCTCCATTTGAGGTGATCTGAGAGGGAATCCCATAAAATATTGCTTCCAATGCATTCAGTTGCTTTTGTCAATTAAAACTACCCCAATGAGTAGCACTTACTGAATTCAACAGTCAAGTCAATGCTCAAATTAGGGTGATATGCATGACTTTCAAAACACGTCGGTATTCTTCAACCGATCTAAAATGGCTGTCTTAATTAATTCTTTAAAAAGTAAGCTGGGACTTCAGAGGTCAGCGACATTACCCCAACAAGTAGCACTTACTGCATTCAGAAGTCAAGTCAGTGCCCATGTTTGGGTACTGTTGGTGCCAAAATTACATATTTAGCCAGTGGTGTGAAAATGGTGGAAGTTGACAAGTGATATTTCTGTTGAAGTACTCACAACTAAGACAACCCCAAAGAGAAGCACTTATGAACACAAGAATCATCAGTGTCTCCATTTGAGGTGATCTGAGAGGGAATCCCATAAAATATTGCTTCCAATGCATTCAGTTGCTTTTGTCAATTAAAACTACCCTAATGAGTAGCACTTACTGAATTCAACAGTCAAGTCAATGCTCAAATTAGGGTGATATGCATGACTTTCAAAACACGTCAGTATTCTTCAACCGGTAACACACAATCTAAAATGGCTGTCTTAATTAATTCTTTAAAAAGTAAGCTGGGACTTCAGAGGTCAGAAACATTACCCCAACAAGTAGCACTTACTGCATTCAGAAGTCAAGTCAGTGCCCATGTTTGGGTACTGTTGGTGCCAAATTTACGCATTTAGCTAGTGGTGTGAAAATGGTGGAAATTGACTGTCTCAGCATTTGACCAGTGATATTTCTGTTGAAGAACTCACTACCAAGACAACCCCAAAGAGTAGCACTTATGAACACAATAATCATCAGTGTATCCATTTGAGGTTATCTGAATGTGATTCCAATAACATCTTTCTTCAGTTTCCGTCTGTAGCATATCAACTCCATCAGTGATATTTCTGTTGAAGTACTCACAACTAAGACAACCCCAAAGAGAAGCACTTATGAACACAAGAATCATCAGTGTCTCCATTTGAGGTGATCTGAGAGGGAATCCCATAAAATATTGCTTCCAATGCATTCAGTTGCTTTTGTCAATTAAAACTACCCCAATGAGTAGCACTTACTGAATTCAACAGTCAAGTCAATGCTCAAATTAGGGTGATATGCATGACTTTCAAAACACGTCGGTATTCTTCAACCGATCTAAAATGGCTGTCTTAATTAATTCTTTAAAAAGTAAGCTGGGACTTCAGAGGTCAGCGACATTACCCCAACAAGTAGCACTTACTGCATTCAGAAGTCAAGTCAGTGCCCATGTTTGGGTACTGTTGGTGCCAAAATTACATATTTAGCCAGTGGTGTGAAAATGGTGGAAGTTGACAAGTGATATTTCTGTTGAAGTACTCACAACTAAGACAACCCCAAAGAGAAGCACTTATGAACACAAGAATCATCAGTGTCTCCATTTGAGGTGATCTGAGAGGGAATCCCATAAAATATTGCTTCCAATGCATTCAGTTGCTTTTGTCAATTAAAACTACCCTAATGAGTAGCACTTACTGAATTCAACAGTCAAGTCAATGCTCAAATTAGGGTGATATGCATGACTTTCAAAACACGTCAGTATTCTTCAACCGGTAACACACAATCTAAAATGGCTGTCTTAATTAATTCTTTAAAAAGTAAGCTGGGACTTCAGAGGTCAGAAACATTACCCCAACAAGTAGCACTTACTGCATTCAGAAGTCAAGTCAGTGCCCATGTTTGGGTACTGTTGGTGCCAAATTTACGCATTTAGCTAGTGGTGTGAAAATGGTGGAAATTGACTGTCTCAGCATTTGACCAGTGATATTTCTGTTGAAGAACTCACTACCAAGACAACCCCAAAGAGTAGCACTTATGAACACAATAATCATCAGTGTATCCATTTGAGGTTATCTGAATGTGATTCCAATAACATCTATCTTCAGTTTCCGTCTGTAGCATATGTCCTGTTCAACTGCCCCAACAAGTAGCACTTACTGAATTCAAACTCAAGCCAATGCTCAAGTTGGGCCAATATCAGAGACTTGCAGTGTGCGGTCTTCTTTGCTCATGAGTTTCTTCGTATTTCTGTTCTTTCTGGCATCTCCTGTGGTGTGTCCCAGCTGCAGTGGAAGTGGTGTTTCTTGCAGAAAGTTGCCCTTCTTAAATACCAAATGCAGCCATTCCCACCCAACTCTGCCTTCTTTTTGATGAAGTTTCAATGGCTCTGTGAGGAGGCAACCATCACCTTAAATGTATGCAAGTCGTTAGCAGTTGAGTGGTCAATTTGATCAGCAGTCCTTTAAAGCAATACAATGAAGCACAGTTAACACTGAATATCTACTCCAAAAGGTAAATCAGCCATAACACTTCAAGACAGCTTTTGTTGGTGCCAAATTTTAGGCATTTAGCTAGTGGTGTGAAAATGGTGGAAGTTGACTGTCTCAGCATTTGACCAGTGATATTTCTGTGGAAGAACTCACTACCAAGACAACCCCAAAGAGTAGCACTTATGAACACAATAATCATCAGTGTATCCATTTGAGGTTATCTGAATGTGATTCCAATAACATCTTTCTTCAGTTTCCGTCTGTAGCATATCAACTCCATCAGTGATATTTCTGTTGAAGTACTCACAACCAAGACAACCCCAAAGAGAAGCACTTATGAACATAAGAATCATCAGTGTCTCCATTCGAGGTGATCTGAGAGGGATTCCCATAAAATATTGCTTCCAATGCATTCGGTTGCTTTTGTCAATTAAAACTACCCCAATGAGTAGCACTTACTGAATTCAACAGTCAAGTCAATGCTCAAATTAGGGTGATATGCATGACTTTCAAAACACGTCGGTATTCTTCAACCGATCTAAAATGGCTGTCTTAATTAATTCTTTAAAAAGTAAGCTGGGACTTCAGAGGTCAGCGACATTACCCCAACAAGTAGCACTTACTGCATTCAGAAGTCAAGTCAGTGCCCATGTTTGGGTACTGTTGGTGCCAAAATTACATATTTAGCCAGTGGTGTGAAAATGGTGGAAGTTGACAAGTGATATTTCTGTTGAAGTACTCACAACTAAGACAACCCCAAAGAGAAGCACTTATGAACACAAGAATCATCAGTGTCTCCATTTGAGGTGATCTGAGAGGGAATCCCATAAAATATTGCTTCCAATGCATTCAGTTGCTTTTGTCAATTAAAACTACCCCAATGAGTAGCACTTACTGAATTCAACAGTCAAGTCAATGCTCAAATTAGGGGGATATGCATGACTTTCAAAACACGTCAGTATTCTTCAACCGGTAACACACAATCTAAAATGGCTGTCTTAATTAATTCTTTAAAAAGTAAGCTGGGACTTCAGAGGTCAGAAACATTACCCCAACAAGTAGCACTTACTGCATTCAGAAGTCAAGTCAGTGCCCATGTTTGGGTACTGTTGGTGCCAAATTTTAGGCATTTAGCCAGTGGTGTGAAAATGGTGGAAGTTGACAAGTGATATTTCTGTTGAAGTACTCACAACTAAGACAACCCCAAAGAGAAGCACTTATGAACACAAGAATCATCAGTGTCTCCATTTGAGGTGATCTGAGAGGGAATCCCATAAAATATTGCTTCCAATGCATTCAGTTGCTTTTGTCAATTAAAACTACCCCAATGAGTAGCACTTACTGAATTCAACAGTCAAGTCAATGCTCAAATTAGGGTGATATGCATGACTTTCAAAACACGTCAGTATTCTTCAACCGGTAACACACAATCTAAAATGGCTGTCTTAATTAATTCTTTAAAAAGTAAGCTGGGACTTCAGAGGTCAGAAACATTACCCCAACAAGTAGCACTTACTGCATTCAGAAGTCAAGTCAGTGCCCATGTTTGGGTACTGTTGGTGCCAAATTTACGCATTTAGCTAGTGGTGTGAAAATGGTGGAAATTGACTGTCTCAGCATTTGACCAGTGATATTTCTGTTGAAGAACTCACTACCAAGACAACCCCAAAGAGTAGCACTTATGAACACAATAATCATCAGTGTATCCATTTGAGGTTATCTGAATGTGATTCCAATAACATCTATCTTCAGTTTCCGTCTGTAGCATATGTCCTGTTCAACTGCCCCAACAAGTAGCACTTACTGAATTCAACAGTCAAGTCAATGCTCAAATTAGGGTGATATGCATGACTTTCAAAACACGTCAGTATTCTTCAACCGGTAACACACAATCTAAAATGGCTGTCTTAATTAATTCTTTAAAAAGTAAGCTGGGACTTCAGAGGTCAGAAACATTACCCCAACAAGTAGCACTTACTGCATTCAGAAGTCAAGTCAGTGCCCATGTTTGGGTACTGTTGGTGCCAAATTTACGCATTTAGCTAGTGGTGTGAAAATGGTGGAAATTGACTGTCTCAGCATTTGACCAGTGATATTTCTGTTGAAGAACTCACTACCAAGACAACCCCAAAGAGTAGCACTTATGAACACAATAATCATCAGTGTATCCATTTGAGGTTATCTGAATGTGATTCCAATAACATCTATCTTCAGTTTCCGTCTGTAGCATATTCTCCTGTTCAACTGCCCCAACAAGTAGCACTTACTGAATTCAAACTCAAGCCAATGCTCAAGTTGGGCCAATATCAGAGACTTGCAGTGTGCGGTCTTCTTTGCTCATGAGTTTCTTCGTATTTCTGTTCTTTCTGGCATCTCCTGTGGTGTGTCCCAGCTGCAGTGGAAGTGGTGTTTCTTGCAGAAAGTTGCCCTTCTTAAATACCAAATGCAGCCATTCCCACCCAACTCCGCCTTCTTTTTGATGAAGTTTCAATGGCTCTGTGAGGAGGCAACCATCACCTTAAATGTATGCAAGTCGTTAGCAGTTGAGTGGTCAATTCTCTTCAGCAGTCCTTTAAAGCAATACAATGAAGCACAGTTAACACTGAATATCTACTCCAAAAGGTAAATCAGCCATAACACTTCAAGACAGCTTTTGTTGGTGCCAAATTTTAGGCATTTAGCTAGTGGTGTGAAAATGGTGGAAGTTGACTGTCTCAGCATTTGACCAGTGATATTTCTGTGGAAGAACTCACTACCAAGACAATCCCAAAGAGTAGCACTTATGAACACAATAATCATCAGTGTATCCATTTGAGGTTATCTGAATGTGATTCCAATAACATCTTTCTTCAGTTTCCGTCTGTAGCATATCAACTCCATCAGTGATATTTCTGTTGAAGTACTCACAACCAAGACAACCCCAAAGAGAAGCACTTATGAACATAAGAATCATCAGTGTCTCCATTCGAGGTGATCTGAGAGGGATTCCCATAAAATATTGCTTCCAATGCATTCAGTTGCTTTTGTCAATTAAAACTACCCCAATGAGTAGCACTTACTGAATTCAACAGTCAAGTCAATGCTCAAATTAGGGTGATATGCATGACTTTCAAAACACGTCGGTATTCTTCAACCGATCTAAAATGGCTGTCTTAATTAATTCTTTAAAAAGTAAGCTGGGACTTCAGAGGTCAGCGACATTACCCCAACAAGTAGCACTTACTGCATTCAGAAGTCAAGTCAGTGCCCATGTTTGGGTACTGTTGGTGCCAAAATTACATATTTAGCCAGTGGTGTGAAAATGGTGGAAGTTGACAAGTGATATTTCTGTTGAAGTACTCACAACTAAGACAACCCCAAAGAGAAGCACTTATGAACACAAGAATCATCAGTGTCTCCATTTGAGGTGATCTGAGAGGGAATCCCATAAAATATTGCTTCCAATGCATTCAGTTGCTTTTGTCAATTAAAACTACCCCAATGAGTAGCACTTACTGAATTCAACAGTCAAGTCAATGCTCAAATTAGGGTGATATGCATGACTTTCAAAACACGTCGGTATTCTTCAACCGATCTAAAATGGCTGTCTTAATTAATTCTTTAAAAAGTAAGCTGGGACTTCAGAGGTCAGCGACATTACCCCAACAAGTAGCACTTACTGCATTCAGAAGTCAAGTCAGTGCCCATGTTTGGGTACTGTTGGTGCCAAAATTACATATTTAGCCAGTGGTGTGAAAATGGTGGAAGTTGACAAGTGATATTTCTGTTGAAGTACTCACAACTAAGACAACCCCAAAGAGAAGCACTTATGAACACAAGAATCATCAGTGTCTCCATTTGAGGTGATCTGAGAGGGAATCCCATAAAATATTGCTTCCAATGCATTCAGTTGCTTTTGTCAATTAAAACTACCCTAATGAGTAGCACTTACTGAATTCAACAGTCAAGTCAATGCTCAAATTAGGGTGATATGCATGACTTTCAAAACACGTCAGTATTCTTCAACCGGTAACACACAATCTAAAATGGCTGTCTTAATTAATTCTTTAAAAAGTAAGCTGGGACTTCAGAGGTCAGAAACATTACCCCAACAAGTAGCACTTACTGCATTCAGAAGTCAAGTCAGTGCCCATGTTTGGGTACTGTTGGTGCCAAATTTACGCATTTAGCTAGTGGTGTGAAAATGGTGGAAATTGACTGTCTCAGCATTTGACCAGTGATATTTCTGTTGAAGAACTCACTACCAAGACAACCCCAAAGAGTAGCACTTATGAACACAATAATCATCAGTGTATCCATTTGAGGTTATCTGAATGTGATTCCAATAACATCTATCTTCAGTTTCCGTCTGTAGCATATGTCCTGTTCAACTGCCCCAACAAGTAGCACTTACTGAATTCAAACTCAAGCCAATGCTCAAGTTGGGCCAATATCAGAGACTTGCAGTGTGCGGTCTTCTTTGCTCATGAGTTTCTTCGTATTTCTGTTCTTTCTGGCATCTCCTGTGGTGTGTCCCAGCTGCAGTGGAAGTGGTGTTTCTTGCAGAAAGTTGCCCTTCTTAAATACCAAATGCAGCCATTCCCACCCAACTCCGCCTTCTTTTTGATGAAGTTTCAATGGCTCTGTGAGGAGGCAACCATCACCTTAAATGTATGCAAGTCGTTAGCAGTTGAGTAGTCAATTCTCTTCAGCAGTCCTTTAAAGCAATACAATGAAGCACAGTTAACACTGAATATCTACTCCAAAAGGTAAATCAGCCATAACACTTCAAGACAGCTTTTGTTGGTGCCAAATTTTAGGCATTTAGCTAGTGGTGTGAAAATGGTGGAAGTTGACTGTCTCAGCATTTGACCAGTGATATTTCTGTGGAAGAACTCACTACCAAGACAACCCCAAAGAGTAGCACTTATGAACACAATAATCATCAGTGTATCCATTTGAGGTTATCTGAATGTGATTCCAATAACATCTTTCTTCAGTTTCCGTCTGTAGCATATCAACTCCATCAGTGATATTTCTGTTGAAGTACTCACAACCAAGACAACCCCAAAGAGAAGCACTTATGAACATAAGAATCATCAGTGTCTCCATTCGAGGTGATCTGAGAGGGATTCCCATAAAATATTGCTTCCAATGCATTCAGTTGCTTTTGTCAATTAAAACTACCCCAATGAGTAGCACTTACTGAATTCAACAGTCAAGTCAATGCTCAAATTAGGGTGATATGCATGACTTTCAAAACACGTCGGTATTCTTCAACCGATCTAAAATGGCTGTCATAATTAATTCTTTAAAAAGTAAGCTGGGACTTCAGAGGTCAGCGACATTACCCCAACAAGTAGCACTTACTGCATTCAGAAGTCAAGTCAGTGCCCATGTTTGGGTACTGTTGGTGCCAAAATTACATATTTAGCTAGTGGTGTGAAAATGGTGGAAGTTGACAAGTGATATTTCTGTTGAAGTACTCACAACTAAGACAACCCCAAAGAGAAGCACTTATGAACACAAGAATCATCAGTGTCTCCATTTGAGGTGATCTGAGAGGGGAATCCCATAAAATATTGCTTCCAATGCATTCAGTTGCTTTTGTCAATTAAAACTACCCTAATGAGTAGCACTTACTGAATTCAACAGTCAAGTCAATGCTCAAATTAGGGTGATATGCATGACTTTCAAAACACGTCAGTATTCTTCAACCGGTAACACACAATCTAAAATGGCTGTCTTAATTAATTCTTTAAAAAGTAAGCTGGGACTTCAGAGGTCAGAAACATTACCCCAACAAGTAGCACTTACTGCATTCAGAAGTCAAGTCAGTGCCCATGTTTGGGTACTGTTGGTGCCAAATTTACGCATTTAGCTAGTGGTGTGAAAATGGTGGAAATTGACTGTCTCAGCATTTGACCAGTGATATTTCTGTTCAAGAACTCACTACCAAGACAACCCCAAAGAGTAGCACTTATGAACACAATAATCATCAGTGTATCCATTTGAGGTTATCTGAATGTGATTCCAATAACATCTTTCTTCAGTTTCCGTCTGTAGCATATCAACTCCATCAGTGATATTTCTGTTGAAGTACTCACAACCAAGACAACCCCAAAGAGAAGCACTTATGAACATAAGAATCATCAGTGTCTCCATTCGAGGTGATCTGAGAGGGATTCCCATAAAATATTGCTTCCAATGCATTCAGTTGCTTTTGTCAATTAAAACTACCCCAATGAGTAGCACTTACTGAATTCAACAGTCAAGTCAATGCTCAAATTAGGGTGATATGCATGACTTTCAAAACACGTCGGTATTCTTCAACCGATCTAAAATGGCTGTCTTAATTAATTCTTTAAAAAGTAAGCTGGGACTTCAGAGGTCAGCGACATTACCCCAACAAGTAGCACTTACTGCATTCAGAAGTCAAGTCAGTGCCCATGTTTGGGTACTGTTGGTGCCAAAATTACATATTTAGCCAGTGGTGTGAAAATGGTGGAAGTTGACAAGTGATATTTCTGTTGAAGTACTCACAACTAAGACAACCCCAAAGAGAAGCACTTATGAACACAAGAATCATCAGTGTCTCCATTTGAGGTGATCTGAGAGGGAATCCCATAAAATATTGCTTCCAATGCATTCAGTTGCTTTTGTCAATTAAAACTACCCTAATGAGTAGCACTTACTGAATTCAACAGTCAAGTCAATGCTCAAATTAGGGTGATATGCATGACTTTCAAAACACGTCAGTATTCTTCAACCGGTAACACACAATCTAAAATGGCTGTCTTAATTAATTCTTTAAAAAGTAAGCTGGGACTTCAGAGGTCAGAAACATTACCCCAACAAGTAGCACTTACTGCATTCAGAAGTCAAGTCAGTGCCCATGTTTGGGTACTGTTGGTGCCAAATTTACGCATTTAGCTAGTGGTGTGAAAATGGTGGAAATTGACTGTCTCAGCATTTGACCAGTGATATTTCTGTTGAAGAACTCACTACCAAGACAACCCCAAAGAGTAGCACTTATGAACACAATAATCATCAGTGTATCCATTTGAGGTTATCTGAATGTGATTCCAATAACATCTATCTTCAGTTTCCGTCTGTAGCATATGTCCTGTTCAACTGCCCCAACAAGTAGCACTTACTGAATTCAAACTCAAGCCAATGCTCAAGTTGGGCCAATATCAGAGACTTGCAGTGTGCGGTCTTCTTTGCTCATGAGTTTCTTCGTATTTCTGTTCTTTCTGGCATCTCCTGTGGTGTGTCCCAGCTGCAGTGGAAGTGGTGTTTCTTGCAGAAAGTTGCCCTTCTTAAATACCAAATGCAGCCATTCCCACCCAACTCCGCCTTCTTTTTGATGAAGTTTCAATGGCTCTGTGAGGAGGCAACCATCACCTTAAATGTATGCAAGTCGTTAGCAGTTGAGTAGTCAATTCTCTTCAGCAGTCCTTTAAAGCAATACAATGAAGCACAGTTAACACTGAATATCTACTCCAAAAGGTAAATCAGCCATAACACTTCAAGACAGCTTTTGTTGGTGCCAAATTTTAGGCATTTAGCTAGTGGTGTGAAAATGGTGGAAGTTGACTGTCTCAGCATTTGACCAGTGATATTTCTGTGGAAGAACTCACTACCAAGACAACCCCAAAGAGTAGCACTTATGAACACAATAATCATCAGTGTATCCATTTGAGGTTATCTGAATGTGATTCCAATAACATCTTTCTTCAGTTTCCGTCTGTAGCATATCAACTCCATCAGTGATATTTCTGTTGAAGTACTCACAACCAAGACAACCCCAAAGAGAAGCACTTATGAACATAAGAATCATCAGTGTCTCCATTCGAGGTGATCTGAGAGGGATTCCCATAAAATATTGCTTCCAATGCATTCAGTTGCTTTTGTCAATTAAAACTACCCCAATGAGTAGCACTTACTGAATTCAACAGTCAAGTCAATGCTCAAATTAGGGTGATATGCATGACTTTCAAAACACGTCGGTATTCTTCAACCGATCTAAAATGGCTGTCATAATTAATTCTTTAAAAAGTAAGCTGGGACTTCAGAGGTCAGCGACATTACCCCAACAAGTAGCACTTACTGCATTCAGAAGTCAAGTCAGTGCCCATGTTTGGGTACTGTTGGTGCCAAAATTACATATTTAGCTAGTGGTGTGAAAATGGTGGAAGTTGACAAGTGATATTTCTGTTGAAGTACTCACAACTAAGACAACCCCAAAGAGAAGCACTTATGAACACAAGAATCATCAGTGTCTCCATTTGAGGTGATCTGAGAGGGGAATCCCATAAAATATTGCTTCCAATGCATTCAGTTGCTTTTGTCAATTAAAACTACCCTAATGAGTAGCACTTACTGAATTCAACAGTCAAGTCAATGCTCAAATTAGGGTGATATGCATGACTTTCAAAACACGTCAGTATTCTTCAACCGGTAACACACAATCTAAAATGGCTGTCTTAATTAATTCTTTAAAAAGTAAGCTGGGACTTCAGAGGTCAGAAACATTACCCCAACAAGTAGCACTTACTGCATTCAGAAGTCAAGTCAGTGCCCATGTTTGGGTACTGTTGGTGCCAAATTTACGCATTTAGCTAGTGGTGTGAAAATGGTGGAAATTGACTGTCTCAGCATTTGACCAGTGATATTTCTGTTCAAGAACTCACTACCAAGACAACCCCAAAGAGTAGCACTTATGAACACAATAATCATCAGTGTATCCATTTGAGGTTATCTGAATGTGATTCCAATAACATCTTTCTTCAGTTTCCGTCTGTAGCATATCAACTCCATCAGTGATATTTCTGTTGAAGTACTCACAACCAAGACAACCCCAAAGAGAAGCACTTATGAACATAAGAATCATCAGTGTCTCCATTCGAGGTGATCTGAGAGGGATTCCCATAAAATATTGCTTCCAATGCATTCAGTTGCTTTTGTCAATTAAAACTACCCCAATGAGTAGCACTTACTGAATTCAACAGTCAAGTCAATGCTCAAATTAGGGTGATATGCATGACTTTCAAAACACGTCGGTATTCTTCAACCGATCTAAAATGGCTGTCTTAATTAATTCTTTAAAAAGTAAGCTGGGACTTCAGAGGTCAGCGACATTACCCCAACAAGTAGCACTTACTGCATTCAGAAGTCAAGTCAGTGCCCATGTTTGGGTACTGTTGGTGCCAAAATTACATATTTAGCCAGTGGTGTGAAAATGGTGGAAGTTGACAAGTGATATTTCTGTTGAAGTACTCACAACTAAGACAACCCCAAAGAGAAGCACTTATGAACACAAGAATCATCAGTGTCTCCATTTGAGGTGATCTGAGAGGGAATCCCATAAAATATTGCTTCCAATGCATTCAGTTGCTTTTGTCAATTAAAACTACCCTAATGAGTAGCACTTACTGAATTCAACAGTCAAGTCAATGCTCAAATTAGGGTGATATGCATGACTTTCAAAACACGTCAGTATTCTTCAACCGGTAACACACAATCTAAAATGGCTGTCTTAATTAATTCTTTAAAAAGTAAGCTGGGACTTCAGAGGTCAGAAACATTACCCCAACAAGTAGCACTTACTGCATTCAGAAGTCAAGTCAGTGCCCATGTTTGGGTACTGTTGGTGCCAAATTTTAGGCATTTAGCCAGTGGTGTGAAAATGGTGGAAGTTGACAAGTGATATTTCTGTTGAAGTACTCACAACTAAGACAACCCCAAAGAGAAGCACTTATGAACACAAGAATCATCAGTGTCTCCATTTGAGGTGATCTGAGAGGGAATCCCATAAAATATTGCTTCCAATGCATTCAGTTGCTTTTGTCAATTAAAACTACCCTAATGAGTAGCACTTACTGAATTCAACAGTCAAGTCAATGCTCAAATTAGGGTGATATGCATGACTTTCAAAACACGTCAGTATTCTTCAACCGGTAACACACAATCTAAAATGGCTGTCTTAATTAATTCTTTAAAAAGTAAGCTGGGACTTCAGAGGTCAGAAACATTACCCCAACAAGTAGCACTTACTGCATTCAGAAGTCAAGTCAGTGCCCATGTTTGGGTACTGTTGGTGCCAAATTTACGCATTTAGCTAGTGGTGTGAAAATGGTGGAAATTGACTGTCTCAGCATTTGACCAGTGATATTTCTGTTGAAGAACTCACTACCAAGACAACCCCAAAGAGTAGCACTTATGAACACAATAATCATCAGTGTATCCATTTGAGGTTATCTGAATGTGATTCCAATAACATCTATCTTCAGTTTCCGTCTGTAGCATATGTCCTGTTCAACTGCCCCAACAAGTAGCACTTACTGAATTCAAACTCAAGCCAATGCTCAAGTTGGGCCAATATCAGAGACTTGCAGTGTGCGGTCTTCTTTGCTCATGAGTTTCTTCGTATTTCTGTTCTTTCTGGCATCTCCTGTGGTGTGTCCCAGCTGCAGTGGAAGTGGTGTTTCTTGCAGAAAGTTGCCCTTCTTAAATACCAAATGCAGCCATTCCCACCCAACTCTGCCTTCTTTTTGATGAAGTTTCAATGGCTCTGTGAGGAGGCAACCATCACCTTAAATGTATGCAAGTCGTTAGCAGTTGAGTGGTCAATTTGATCAGCAGTCCTTTAAAGCAATACAATGAAGCACAGTTAACACTGAATATCTACTCCAAAAGGTAAATCAGCCATAACACTTCAAGACAGCTTTTGTTGGTGCCAAATTTTAGGCATTTAGCTAGTGGTGTGAAAATGGTGGAAGTTGACTGTCTCAGCATTTGACCAGTGATATTTCTGTTGAAGAACTCACTACCAAGACAACCCCAAAGAGTAGCACTTATGAACACAATAATCATCAGTGTATCCATTTGAGGTTATCTGAATGTGATTCCAATAACATCTTTCTTCAGTTTCCGTCTGTAGCATATCAACTCCATCAGTGATATTTCTGTTGAAGTACTCACAACCAAGACAACCCCAAAGAGAAGCACTTATGAACATAAGAATCATCAGTGTCTCCATTCGAGGTGATCTGAGAGGGATTCCCATAAAATATTGCTTCCAATGCATTCGGTTGCTTTTGTCAATTAAAACTACCCCAATGAGTAGCACTTACTGAATTCAACAGTCAAGTCAATGCTCAAATTAGGGTGATATGCATGACTTTCAAAACACGTCGGTATTCTTCAACCGATCTAAAATGGCTGTCTTAATTAATTCTTTAAAAAGTAAGCTGGGACTTCAGAGGTCAGCGACATTACCCCAACAAGTAGCACTTACTGCATTCAGAAGTCAAGTCAGTGCCCATGTTTGGGTACTGTTGGTGCCAAAATTACATATTTAGCCAGTGGTGTGAAAATGGTGGAAGTTGACAAGTGATATTTCTGTTGAAGTACTCAAAACTAAGACAACCCCAAAGAGAAGCACTTATGAACACAAGAATCATCAGTGTCTCCATTTGAGGTGATCTGAGAGGGAATCCCATAAAATATTGCTTCCAATGCATTCAGTTGCTTTTGTCAATTAAAACTACCCCAATGAGTAGCACTTACTGAATTCAACAGTCAAGTCAATGCTCAAATTAGGGTGATATGCATGACTTTCAAAACACGTCGGTATTCTTCAACCGATCTAAAATGGCTGTCTTAATTAATTCTTTAAAAAGTAAGCTGGGACTTCAGAGG
The DNA here is from genome assembly GCF_043250625.1 of Sebastes fasciatus. Classification (NCBI taxonomy): domain Eukaryota; kingdom Metazoa; phylum Chordata; class Actinopteri; order Perciformes; family Sebastidae; genus Sebastes; species Sebastes fasciatus. The sequence continues at coordinate 27,580,702 of NC_133803.1, read as the reverse complement.
TCAGCGACATTACCCCAACAAGTAGCACTTACTGCATTCAGAAGTCAAGTCAGTGCCCATGTTTGGGTACTGTTGGTGCCAAAATTACATATTTAGCCAGTGGTGTGAAAATGGTGGAAGTTGACAAGTGATATTTCTGTTGAAGTACTCACAACTAAGACAACCCCAAAGAGAAGCACTTATGAACACAAGAATCATCAGTGTCTCCATTTGAGGTGATCTGAGAGGGAATCCCATAAAATATTGCTTCCAATGCATTCAGTTGCTTTTGTCAATTAAAACTACCCTAATGAGTAGCACTTACTGAATTCAACAGTCAAGTCAATGCTCAAATTAGGGTGATATGCATGACTTTCAAAACACGTCAGTATTCTTCAACCGGTAACACACAATCTAAAATGGCTGTCTTAATTAATTCTTTAAAAAGTAAGCTGGGACTTCAGAGGTCAGAAACATTACCCCAACAAGTAGCACTTACTGCATTCAGAAGTCAAGTCAGTGCCCATGTTTGGGTACTGTTGGTGCCAAATTTACGCATTTAGCTAGTGGTGTGAAAATGGTGGAAATTGACTGTCTCAGCATTTGACCAGTGATATTTCTGTTGAAGAACTCACTACCAAGACAACCCCAAAGAGTAGCACTTATGAACACAATAATCATCAGTGTATCCATTTGAGGTTATCTGAATGTGATTCCAATAACATCTATCTTCAGTTTCCGTCTGTAGCATATGTCCTGTTCAACTGCCCCAACAAGTAGCACTTACTGAATTCAAACTCAAGCCAATGCTCAAGTTGGGCCAATATCAGAGACTTGCAGTGTGCGGTCTTCTTTGCTCATGAGTTTCTTCGTATTTCTGTTCTTTCTGGCATCTCCTGTGGTGTGTCCCAGCTGCAGTGGAAGTGGTGTTTCTTGCAGAAAGTTGCCCTTCTTAAATACCAAATGCAGCCATTCCCACCCAACTCTGCCTTCTTTTTGATGAAGTTTCAATGGCTCTGTGAGGAGGCAACCATCACCTTAAATGTATGCAAGTCGTTAGCAGTTGAGTGGTCAATTTGATCAGCAGTCCTTTAAAGCAATACAATGAAGCACAGTTAACACTGAATATCTACTCCAAAAGGTAAATCAGCCATAACACTTCAAGACAGCTTTTGTTGGTGCCAAATTTTAGGCATTTAGCTAGTGGTGTGAAAATGGTGGAAGTTGACTGTCTCAGCATTTGACCAGTGATATTTCTGTGGAAGAACTCACTACCAAGACAACCCCAAAGAGTAGCACTTATGAACACAATAATCATCAGTGTATCCATTTGAGGTTATCTGAATGTGATTCCAATAACATCTTTCTTCAGTTTCCGTCTGTAGCATATCAACTCCATCAGTGATATTTCTGTTGAAGTACTCACAACCAAGACAACCCCAAAGAGAAGCACTTATGAACATAAGAATCATCAGTGTCTCCATTCGAGGTGATCTGAGAGGGATTCCCATAAAATATTGCTTCCAATGCATTCAGTTGCTTTTGTCAATTAAAACTACCCCAATGAGTAGCACTTACTGAATTCAACAGTCAAGTCAATGCTCAAATTAGGGTGATATGCATGACTTTCAAAACACGTCGGTATTCTTCAACCGATCTAAAATGGCTGTCTTAATTAATTCTTTAAAAAGTAAGCTGGGACTTCAGAGGTCAGCGACATTACCCCAACAAGTAGCACTTACTGCATTCAGAAGTCAAGTCAGTGCCCATGTTTGGGTACTGTTGGTGCCAAAATTACATATTTAGCCAGTGGTGTGAAAATGGTGGAAGTTGACAAGTGATATTTCTGTTGAAGTACTCACAACTAAGACAACCCCAAAGAGAAGCACTTATGAACACAAGAATCATCAGTGTCTCCATTTGAGGTGATCTGAGAGGGAATCCCATAAAATATTGCTTCCAATGCATTCAGTTGCTTTTGTCAATTAAAACTACCCTAATGAGTAGCACTTACTGAATTCAACAGTCAAGTCAATGCTCAAATTAGGGTGATATGCATGACTTTCAAAACACGTCAGTATTCTTCAACCGGTAACACACAATCTAAAATGGCTGTCTTAATTAATTCTTTAAAAAGTAAGCTGGGACTTCAGAGGTCAGAAACATTACCCCAACAAGTAGCACTTACTGCATTCAGAAGTCAAGTCAGTGCCCATGTTTGGGTACTGTTGGTGCCAAATTTACGCATTTAGCTAGTGGTGTGAAAATGGTGGAAATTGACTGTCTCAGCATTTGACCAGTGATATTTCTGTTGAAGAACTCACTACCAAGACAACCCCAAAGAGTAGCACTTATGAACACAATAATCATCAGTGTATCCATTTGAGGTTATCTGAATGTGATTCCAATAACATCTTTCTTCAGTTTCCGTCTGTAGCATATCAACTCCATCAGTGATATTTCTGTTGAAGTACTCACAACCAAGACAACCCCAAAGAGAAGCACTTATGAACATAAGAATCATCAGTGTCTCCATTCGAGGTGATCTGAGAGGGATTCCCATAAAATATTGCTTCCAATGCATTCGGTTGCTTTTGTCAATTAAAACTACCCCAATGAGTAGCACTTACTGAATTCAACAGTCAAGTCAATGCTCAAATTAGGGTGATATGCATGACTTTCAAAACACGTCGGTATTCTTCAACCGATCTAAAATGGCTGTCTTAATTAATTCTTTAAAAAGTAAGCTGGGACTTCAGAGGTCAGCGACATTACCCCAACAAGTAGCACTTACTGCATTCAGAAGTCAAGTCAGTGCCCATGTTTGGGTACTGTTGGTGCCAAAATTACATATTTAGCCAGTGGTGTGAAAATGGTGGAAGTTGACAAGTGATATTTCTGTTGAAGTACTCACAACTAAGACAACCCCAAAGAGAAGCACTTATGAACACAAGAATCATCAGTGTCTCCATTTGAGGTGATCTGAGAGGGAATCCCATAAAATATTGCTTCCAATGCATTCAGTTGCTTTTGTCAATTAAAACTACCCCAATGAGTAGCACTTACTGAATTCAACAGTCAAGTCAATGCTCAAATTAGGGTGATATGCATGACTTTCAAAACACGTCAGTATTCTTCAACCGGTAACACACAATCTAAAATGGCTGTCTTAATTAATTCTTTAAAAAGTAAGCTGGGACTTCAGAGGTCAGAAACATTACCCCAACAAGTAGCACTTACTGCATTCAGAAGTCAAGTCAGTGCCCATGTTTGGGTACTGTTGGTGCCAAATTTTAGGCATTTAGCCAGTGGTGTGAAAATGGTGGAAGTTGACAAGTGATATTTCTGTTGAAGTACTCACAACTAAGACAACCCCAAAGAGAAGCACTTATGAACACAAGAATCATCAGTGTCTCCATTTGAGGTGATCTGAGAGGGAATCCCATAAAATATTGCTTCCAATGCATTCAGTTGCTTTTGTCAATTAAAACTACCCCAATGAGTAGCACTTACTGAATTCAACAGTCAAGTCAATGCTCAAATTAGGGTGATATGCATGACTTTCAAAACACGTCAGTATTCTTCAACCGGTAACACACAATCTAAAATGGCTGTCTTAATTAATTCTTTAAAAAGTAAGCTGGGACTTCAGAGGTCAGAAACATTACCCCAACAAGTAGCACTTACTGCATTCAGAAGTCAAGTCAGTGCCCATGTTTGGGTACTGTTGGTGCCAAATTTACGCATTTAGCTAGTGGTGTGAAAATGGTGGAAATTGACTGTCTCAGCATTTGACCAGTGATATTTCTGTTGAAGAACTCACTACCAAGACAACCCCAAAGAGTAGCACTTATGAACACAATAATCATCAGTGTATCCATTTGAGGTTATCTGAATGTGATTCCAATAACATCTATCTTCAGTTTCCGTCTGTAGCATATGTCCTGTTCAACTGCCCCAACAAGTAGCACTTACTGAATTCAACAGTCAAGTCAATGCTCAAATTAGGGTGATATGCATGACTTTCAAAACACGTCAGTATTCTTCAACCGGTAACACACAATCTAAAATGGCTGTCTTAATTAATTCTTTAAAAAGTAAGCTGGGACTTCAGAGGTCAGAAACATTACCCCAACAAGTAGCACTTACTGCATTCAGAAGTCAAGTCAGTGCCCATGTTTGGGTACTGTTGGTGCCAAATTTACGCATTTAGCTAGTGGTGTGAAAATGGTGGAAATTGACTGTCTCAGCATTTGACCAGTGATATTTCTGTTGAAGAACTCACTACCAAGACAACCCCAAAGAGTAGCACTTATGAACACAATAATCATCAGTGTATCCATTTGAGGTTATCTGAATGTGATTCCAATAACATCTATCTTCAGTTTCCGTCTGTAGCATATTCTCCTGTTCAACTGCCCCAACAAGTAGCACTTACTGAATTCAAACTCAAGCCAATGCTCAAGTTGGGCCAATATCAGAGACTTGCAGTGTGCGGTCTTCTTTGCTCATGAGTTTCTTCGTATTTCTGTTCTTTCTGGCATCTCCTGTGGTGTGTCCCAGCTGCAGTGGAAGTGGTGTTTCTTGCAGAAAGTTGCCCTTCTTAAATACCAAATGCAGCCATTCCCACCCAACTCCGCCTTCTTTTTGATGAAGTTTCAATGGCTCTGTGAGGAGGCAACCATCACCTTAAATGTATGCAAGTCGTTAGCAGTTGAGTGGTCAATTCTCTTCAGCAGTCCTTTAAAGCAATACAATGAAGCACAGTTAACACTGAATATCTACTCCAAAAGGTAAATCAGCCATAACACTTCAAGACAGCTTTTGTTGGTGCCAAATTTTAGGCATTTAGCTAGTGGTGTGAAAATGGTGGAAGTTGACTGTCTCAGCATTTGACCAGTGATATTTCTGTGGAAGAACTCACTACCAAGACAATCCCAAAGAGTAGCACTTATGAACACAATAATCATCAGTGTATCCATTTGAGGTTATCTGAATGTGATTCCAATAACATCTTTCTTCAGTTTCCGTCTGTAGCATATCAACTCCATCAGTGATATTTCTGTTGAAGTACTCACAACCAAGACAACCCCAAAGAGAAGCACTTATGAACATAAGAATCATCAGTGTCTCCATTCGAGGTGATCTGAGAGGGATTCCCATAAAATATTGCTTCCAATGCATTCAGTTGCTTTTGTCAATTAAAACTACCCCAATGAGTAGCACTTACTGAATTCAACAGTCAAGTCAATGCTCAAATTAGGGTGATATGCATGACTTTCAAAACACGTCGGTATTCTTCAACCGATCTAAAATGGCTGTCTTAATTAATTCTTTAAAAAGTAAGCTGGGACTTCAGAGGTCAGCGACATTACCCCAACAAGTAGCACTTACTGCATTCAGAAGTCAAGTCAGTGCCCATGTTTGGGTACTGTTGGTGCCAAAATTACATATTTAGCCAGTGGTGTGAAAATGGTGGAAGTTGACAAGTGATATTTCTGTTGAAGTACTCACAACTAAGACAACCCCAAAGAGAAGCACTTATGAACACAAGAATCATCAGTGTCTCCATTTGAGGTGATCTGAGAGGGAATCCCATAAAATATTGGTTCCAATGCATTCAGTTGCTTTTGTCAATTAAAACTACCCCAATGAGTAGCACTTACTGAATTCAACAGTCAAGTCAATGCTCAAATTAGGGTGATATGCATGACTTTCAAAACACGTCGGTATTCTTCAACCGATCTAAAATGGCTGTCTTAATTAATTCTTTAAAAAGTAAGCTGGGACTTCAGAGGTCAGCGACATTACCCCAACAAGTAGCACTTACTGCATTCAGAAGTCAAGTCAGTGCCCATGTTTGGGTACTGTTGGTGCCAAAATTAATTATTTAGCCAGTGGTGTGAAAATGGTGGAAGTTGACAAGTGATATTTCTGTTGAAGTACTCACAACTAAGACAACCCCAAAGAGAAGCACTTATGAACACAAGAATCATCAGTGTCTCCATTTGAGGTGATCTGAGAGGGAATCCCATAAAATATTGCTTCCAATGCATTCAGTTGCTTTTGTCAATTAAAACTACCCTAATGAGTAGCACTTACTGAATTCAACAGTCAAGTCAATGCTCAAATTAGGGTGATATGCATGACTTTCAAAACACGTCAGTATTCTTCAACCGGTAACACACAATCTAAAATGGCTGTCTTAATTAATTCTTTAAAAAGTAAGCTGGGACTTCAGAGGTCAGAAACATTACCCCAACAAGTAGCACTTACTGCATTCAGAAGTCAAGTCAGTGCCCATGTTTGGGTACTGTTGGTGCCAAATTTACGCATTTAGCTAGTGGTGTGAAAATGGTGGAAATTGACTGTCTCAGCATTTGACCAGTGATATTTCTGTTGAAGAACTCACTACCAAGACAACCCCAAAGAGTAGCACTTATGAACACAATAATCATCAGTGTATCCATTTGAGGTTATCTGAATGTGATTCCAATAACATCTATCTTCAGTTTCCGTCTGTAGCATATGTCCTGTTCAACTGCCCCAACAAGTAGCACTTACTGAATTCAAACTCAAGCCAATGCTCAAGTTGGGCCAATATCAGAGACTTGCAGTGTGCGGTCTTCTTTGCTCATGAGTTTCTTCGTATTTCTGTTCTTTCTGGCATCTCCTGTGGTGTGTCCCAGCTGCAGTGGAAGTGGTGTTTCTTGCAGAAAGTTGCCCTTCTTAAATACCAAATGCAGCCATTCCCACCCAACTCCGCCTTCTTTTTGATGAAGTTTCAATGGCTCTGTGAGGAGGCAACCATCACCTTAAATGTATGCAAGTCGTTAGCAGTTGAGTAGTCAATTCTCTTCAGCAGTCCTTTAAAGCAATACAATGAAGCACAGTTAACACTGAATATCTACTCCAAAAGGTAAATCAGCCATAACACTTCAAGACAGCTTTTGTTGGTGCCAAATTTTAGGCATTTAGCTAGTGGTGTGAAAATGGTGGAAGTTGACTGTCTCAGCATTTGACCAGTGATATTTCTGTGGAAGAACTCACTACCAAGACAACCCCAAAGAGTAGCACTTATGAACACAATAATCATCAGTGTATCCATTTGAGGTTATCTGAATGTGATTCCAATAACATCTTTCTTCAGTTTCCGTCTGTAGCATATCAACTCCATCAGTGATATTTCTGTTGAAGTACTCACAACCAAGACAACCCCAAAGAGAAGCACTTATGAACATAAGAATCATCAGTGTCTCCATTCGAGGTGATCTGAGAGGGATTCCCATAAAATATTGCTTCCAATGCATTCAGTTGCTTTTGTCAATTAAAACTACCCCAATGAGTAGCACTTACTGAATTCAACAGTCAAGTCAATGCTCAAATTAGGGTGATATGCATGACTTTCAAAACACGTCGGTATTCTTCAACCGATCTAAAATGGCTGTCATAATTAATTCTTTAAAAAGTAAGCTGGGACTTCAGAGGTCAGCGACATTACCCCAACAAGTAGCACTTACTGCATTCAGAAGTCAAGTCAGTGCCCATTTTTGGGTACTGTTGGTGCCAAAATTACATATTTAGCTAGTGGTGTGAAAATGGTGGAAGTTGACAAGTGATATTTCTGTTGAAGTACTCACAACTAAGACAACCCCAAAGAGAAGCACTTATGAACACAAGAATCATCAGTGTCTCCATTTGAGGTGATCTGAGAGGGGAATCCCATAAAATATTGCTTCCAATGCATTCAGTTGCTTTTGTCAATTAAAACTACCCTAATGAGTAGCACTTACTGAATTCAACAGTCAAGTCAATGCTCAAATTAGGGTGATATGCATGACTTTCAAAACACGTCAGTATTCTTCAACCGGTAACACACAATCTAAAATGGCTGTCTTAATTAATTCTTTAAAAAGTAAGCTGGGACTTCAGAGGTCAGAAACATTACCCCAACAAGTAGCACTTACTGCATTCAGAAGTCAAGTCAGTGCCCATGTTTGGGTACTGTTGGTGCCAAATTTACGCATTTAGCTAGTGGTGTGAAAATGGTGGAAATTGACTGTCTCAGCATTTGACCAGTGATATTTCTGTTCAAGAACTCACTACCAAGACAACCCCAAAGAGTAGCACTTATGAACACAATAATCATCAGTGTATCCATTTGAGGTTATCTGAATGTGATTCCAATAACATCTTTCTTCAGTTTCCGTCTGTAGCATATCAACTCCATCAGTGATATTTCTGTTGAAGTACTCACAACCAAGACAACCCCAAAGAGAAGCACTTATGAACATAAGAATCATCAGTGTCTCCATTCGAGGTGATCTGAGAGGGATTCCCATAAAATATTGCTTCCAATGCATTCAGTTGCTTTTGTCAATTAAAACTACCCCAATGAGTAGCACTTACTGAATTCAACAGTCAAGTCAATGCTCAAATTAGGGTGATATGCATGACTTTCAAAACACGTCGGTATTCTTCAACCGATCTAAAATGGCTGTCTTAATTAATTCTTTAAAAAGTAAGCTGGGACTTCAGAGGTCAGCGACATTACCCCAACAAGTAGCACTTACTGCATTCAGAAGTCAAGTCAGTGCCCATGTTTGGGTACTGTTGGTGCCAAAATTACATATTTAGCCAGTGGTGTGAAAATGGTGGAAGTTGACAAGTGATATTTCTGTTGAAGTACTCACAACTAAGACAACCCCAAAGAGAAGCACTTATGAACACAAGAATCATCAGTGTCTCCATTTGAGGTGATCTGAGAGGGAATCCCATAAAATATTGCTTCCAATGCATTCAGTTGCTTTTGTCAATTAAAACTACCCTAATGAGTAGCACTTACTGAATTCAACAGTCAAGTCAATGCTCAAATTAGGGTGATATGCATGACTTTCAAAACACGTCAGTATTCTTCAACCGGTAACACACAATCTAAAATGGCTGTCTTAATTAATTCTTTAAAAAGTAAGCTGGGACTTCAGAGGTCAGAAACATTACCCCAACAAGTAGCACTTACTGCATTCAGAAGTCAAGTCAGTGCCCATGTTTGGGTACTGTTGGTGCCAAATTTACGCATTTAGCTAGTGGTGTGAAAATGGTGGAAATTGACTGTCTCAGCATTTGACCAGTGATATTTCTGTTCAAGAACTCACTACCAAGACAACCCCAAAGAGTAGCACTTATGAACACAATAATCATCAGTGTATCCATTTGAGGTTATCTGAATGTGATTCCAATAACATCTTTCTTCAGTTTCCGTCTGTAGCATATCAACTCCATCAGTGATATTTCTGTTGAAGTACTCACAACCAAGACAACCCCAAAGAGAAGCACTTATGAACATAAGAATCATCAGTGTCTCCATTCGAGGTGATCTGAGAGGGATTCCCATAAAATATTGCTTCCAATGCATTCAGTTGCTTTTGTCAATTAAAACTACCCCAATGAGTAGCACTTACTGAATTCAACAGTCAAGTCAATGCTCAAATTAGGGTGATATGCATGACTTTCAAAACACGTCGGTATTCTTCAACCGATCTAAAATGGCTGTCTTAATTAATTCTTTAAAAAGTAAGCTGGGACTTCAGAGGTCAGCGACATTACCCCAACAAGTAGCACTTACTGCATTCAGAAGTCAAGTCAGTGCCCATGTTTGGGTACTGTTGGTGCCAAATTTTAGGCATTTAGCCAGTGGTGTGAAAATGGTGGAAGTTGACAAGTGATATTTCTGTTGAAGTACTCACAACTAAGACAACCCCAAAGAGAAGCACTTATGAACACAAGAATCATCAGTGTCTCCATTTGAGGTGATCTGAGAGGGAATCCCATAAAATATTGCTTCCAATGCATTCAGTTGCTTTTGTCAATTAAAACTACCCCAATGAGTAGCACTTACTGAATTCAACAGTCAAGTCAATGCTCAAATTAGGGTGATATGCATGACTTTCAAAACACGTCAGTATTCTTCAACCGGTAACACACAATCTAAAATGGCTGTCTTAAATAATTCTTTAAAAAGTAAGCTGGGACTTCAGAGGTCAGAAACATTACCCCAACAAGTAGCACTTACTGCATTCAGAAGTCAAGTCAGTGCCCATGTTTGGGTACTGTTGGTGCCAAATTTACGCATTTAGCTAGTGGTGTGAAAATGGTGGAAATTGACTGTCTCAGCATTTGACCAGTGATATTTCTGTTGAAGAACTCACTACCAAGACAACCCCAAAGAGTAGCACTTATGAACACAATAATCATCAGTGTATCCATTTGAGGTTATCTGAATGTGATTCCAATAACATCTATCTTCAGTTTCCGTCTGTAGCATATGTCCTGTTCAACTGCCCCAACAAGTAGCACTTACTGAATTCAAACTCAAGCCAATGCTCAAGTTGGGCCAATATCAGAGACTTGCAGTGTGCGGTCTTCTTTGCTCATGAGTTTCTTCGTATTTCTGTTCTTTCTGGCATCTCCTGTGGTGTGTCCCAGCTGCAGTGGAAGTGGTGTTTCTTGCAGAAAGTTGCCCTTCTTAAATACCAAATGCAGCCATTCCCACCCAACTCCGCCTTCTTTTTGATGAAGTTTCAATGGCTCTGTGAGGAGGCAACCATCACCTTAAATGTATGCAAGTCGTTAGCAGTTGAGTGGTCAATTCTCTTCAGCAGTCCTTTAAAGCAATACAATGAAGCACAGTTAACACTGAATATCTACTCCAAAAGGTAAATCAGCCATAACACTTCAAGACAGCTTTTGTTGGTGCCAAATTTTAGGCATTTAGCTAGTGGTGTGAAAATGGTGGAAGTTGACTGTCTCAGCATTTGACCAGTGATATTTCTGTGGAAGAACTCACTACCAAGACAATCCCAAAGAGTAGCACTTATGAACACAATAATCATCAGTGTATCCATTTGAGGTTATCTGAATGTGATTCCAATAACATCTTTCTTCAGTTTCCGTCTGTAGCATATCAACTCCATCAGTGATATTTCTGTTGAAGTACTCACAACCAAGACAACCCCAAAGAGAAGCACTTATGAACATAAGAATCATCAGTGTCTCCATTCGAGGTGATCTGAGAGGGATTCCCATAAAATATTGCTTCCAATGCATTCAGTTGCTTTTGTCAATTAAAACTACCCCAATGAGTAGCACTTACTGAATTCAACAGTCAAGTCAATGCTCAAATTAGGGTGATATGCATGACTTTCAAAACACGTCGGTATTCTTCAACCGATCTAAAATGGCTGTCTTAATTAATTCTTTAAAAAGTAAGCTGGGACTTCAGAGGTCAGCGACATTACCCCAACAAGTAGCACTTACTGCATTCAGAAGTCAAGTCAGTGCCCATGTTTGGGTACTGTTGGTGCCAAAATTACATATTTAGCCAGTGGTGTGAAAATGGTGGAAGTTGACAAGTGATATTTCTGTTGAAGTACTCACAACTAAGACAACCCCAAAGAGAAGCACTTATGAACACAAGAATCATCAGTGTCTCCATTTGAGGTGATCTGAGAGGGAATCCCATAAAATATTGCTTCCAATGCATTCAGTTGCTTTTGTCAATTAAAACTACCCCAATGAGTAGCACTTACTGAATTCAACAGTCAAGTCAATGCTCAAATTAGGGTGATATGCATGACTTTCAAAACACGTCGGTATTCTTCAACCGATCTAAAATGGCTGTCTTAATTAATTCTTTAAAAAGTAAGCTGGGACTTCAGAGGTCAGCGACATTACCCCAACAAGTAGCACTTACTGCATTCAGAAGTCAAGTCAGTGCCCATGTTTGGGTACTGTTGGTGCCAAAATTACATATTTAGCCAGTGGTGTGAAAATGGTGGAAGTTGACAAGTGATATTTCTGTTGAAGTACTCACAACTAAGACAACCCCAAAGAGAAGCACTTATGAACACAAGAATCATCAGTGTCTCCATTTGAGGTGATCTGAGAGGGAATCCCATAAAATATTGCTTCCAATGCATTCAGTTGCTTTTGTCAATTAAAACTACCCTAATGAGTAGCACTTACTGAATTCAACAGTCAAGTCAATGCTCAAATTAGGGTGATATGCATGACTTTCAAAACACGTCAGTATTCTTCAACCGGTAACACACAATCTAAAATGGCTGTCTTAATTAATTCTTTAAAAAGTAAGCTGGGACTTCAGAGGTCAGAAACATTACCCCAACAAGTAGCACTTACTGCATTCAGAAGTCAAGTCAGTGCCCATGTTTGGGTACTGTTGGTGCCAAATTTACGCATTTAGCTAGTGGTGTGAAAATGGTGGAAATTGACTGTCTCAGCATTTGACCAGTGATATTTCTGTTGAAGAACTCACTACCAAGACAACCCCAAAGAGTAGCACTTATGAACACAATAATCATCAGTGTATCCATTTGAGGTTATCTGAATGTGATTCCAATAACATCTATCTTCAGTTTCCGTCTGTAGCATATGTCCTGTTCAACTGCCCCAACAAGTAGCACTTACTGAATTCAAACTCAAGCCAATGCTCAAGTTGGGCCAATATCAGAGACTTGCAGTGTGCGGTCTTCTTTGCTCATGAGTTTCTTCGTATTTCTGTTCTTTCTGGCATCTCCTGTGGTGTGTCCCAGCTGCAGTGGAAGTGGTGTTTCTTGCAGAAAGTTGCCCTTCTTAAATACCAAATGCAGCCATTCCCACCCAACTCTGCCTTCTTTTTGATGAAGTTTCAATGGCTCTGTGAGGAGGCAACCATCACCTTAAATGTATGCAAGTCGTTAGCAGTTGAGTGGTCAATTTGATCAGCAGTCCTTTAAAGCAATACAATGAAGCACAGTTAACACTGAATATCTACTCCAAAAGGTAAATCAGCCATAACACTTCAAGACAGCTTTTGTTGGTGCCAAATTTTAGGCATTTAGCTAGTGGTGTGAAAATGGTGGAAGTTGACTGTCTCAGCATTTGACCAGTGATATTTCTGTGGAAGAACTCACTACCAAGACAACCCCAAAGAGTAGCACTTATGAACACAATAATCATCAGTGTATCCATTTGAGGTTATCTGAATGTGATTCCAATAACATCTTTCTTCAGTTTCCGTCTGTAGCATATCAACTCCATCAGTGATATTTCTGTTGAAGTACTCACAACCAAGACAACCCCAAAGAGAAGCACTTATGAACATAAGAATCATCAGTGTCTCCATTCGAGGTGATCTGAGAGGGATTCCCATAAAATATTGCTTCCAATGCATTCAGTTGCTTTTGTCAATTAAAACTACCCCAATGAGTAGCACTTACTGAATTCAACAGTCAAGTCAATGCTCAAATTAGGGTGATATGCATGACTTTCAAAACACGTCGGTATTCTTCAACCGATCTAAAATGGCTGTCTTAATTAATTCTTTAAAAAGTAAGCTGGGACTTCAGAGGTCAGCGACATTACCCCAACAAGTAGCACTTACTGCATTCAGAAGTCAAGTCAGTGCCCATGTTTGGGTACTGTTGGTGCCAAAATTACATATTTAGCCAGTGGTGTGAAAATGGTGGAAGTTGACAAGTGATATTTCTGTTGAAGTACTCACAACTAAGACAACCCAAAAGAGAAGCACTTATGAACACAAGAATCATCAGTGTCTCCATTTGAGGTGATCTGAGAGGGAATCCCATAAAATATTGCTTCCAATGCATTCAGTTGCTTTTGTCAATTAAAACTACCCTAATGAGTAGCACTTACTGAATTCAACAGTCAAGTCAATGCTCAAATTAGGGTGATATGCATGACTTTCAAAACACGTCAGTATTCTTCAACCGGTAACACACAATCTAAAATGGCTGTCTTAATTAATTCTTTAAAAAGTAAGCTGGGACTTCAGAGGTCAGAAACATTACCCCAACAAGTAGCACTTACTGCATTCAGAAGTCAAGTCAGTGCCCATGTTTGGGTACTGTTGGTGCCAAATTTACGCATTTAGCTAGTGGTGTGAAAATGGTGGAAATTGACTGTCTCAGCATTTGACCAGTGATATTTCTGTTGAAGAACTCACTACCAAGACAACCCCAAAGAGTAGCACTTATGAACACAATAATCATCAGTGTATCCATTTGAGGTTATCTGAATGTGATTCCAATAACATCTATCTTCAGTTTCCGTCTGTAGCATATGTCCTGTTCAACTGCCCCAACAAGTAGCACTTACTGAATTCAAACTCAAGCCAATGCTCAAGTTGGGCCAATATCAGAGACTTGCAGTGTGCGGTCTTCTTTGCTCATGAGTTTCTTCGTATTTCTGTTCTTTCTGGCATCTCCTGTGGTGTGTCCCAGCTGCAGTGGAAGTGGTGTTTCTTGCAGAAAGTTGCCCTTCTTAAATACCAAATGCAGCCATTCCCACCCAACTCCGCCTTCTTTTTGATGAAGTTTCAATGGCTCTGTGAGGAGGCAACCATCACCTTAAATGTATGCAAGTCGTTAGCAGTTGAGTGGTCAATTCTCTTCAGCAGTCCTTTAAAGCAATACAATGAAGCACAGTTAACACTGAATATCTACTCCAAAAGGTAAATCAGCCATAACACTTCAAGACAGCTTTTGTTGGTGCCAAATTTTAGGCATTTAGCTAGTGGTGTGAAAATGGTGGAAGTTGACTGTCTCAGCATTTGACCAGTGATATTTCTGTGGAAGAACTCACTACCAAGACAATCCCAAAGAGTAGCACTTATGAACACAATAATCATCAGTGTATCCATTTGAGGTTATCTGAATGTGATTCCAATAACATCTTTCTTCAGTTTCCGTCTGTAGCATATCAACTCCATCAGTGATATTTCTGTTGAAGTACTCACAACCAAGACAACCCCAAAGAGAAGCACTTATGAACATAAGAATCATCAGTGTCTCCATTCGAGGTGATCTGAGAGGGATTCCCATAAAATATTGCTTCCAATGCATTCAGTTGCTTTTGTCAATTAAAACTACCCCAATGAGTAGCACTTACTGAATTCAACAGTCAAGTCAATGCTCAAATTAGGGTGATATGCATGACTTTCAAAACACGTCGGTATTCTTCAACCGATCTAAAATGGCTGTCTTAATTAATTCTTTAAAAAGTAAGCTGGGACTTCAGAGGTCAGCGACATTACCCCAACAAGTAGCACTTACTGCATTCAGAAGTCAAGTCAGTGCCCATGTTTGGGTACTGTTGGTGCCAAAATTACATATTTAGCCAGTGGTGTGAAAATGGTGGAAGTTGACAAGTGATATTTCTGTTGAAGTACTCACAACCAAGACAACCCCAAAGAGAAGCACTTATGAACATAAGAATCATCAGTGTCTCCATTCGAGGTGATCTGAGAGGGATTCCCATAAAATATTGCTTCCAATGCATTCGGTTGCTTTTGTCAATTAAAACTACCCCAATGAGTAGCACTTACTGAATTCAACAGTCAAGTCAATGCTCAAATTAGGGTGATATGCATGACTTTCAAAACACGTCAGTATTCTTAAACCGGTAACACACAATCTAAAATGGCTGTCTTAATTAATTCTTTAAAAAGTAAGCTGGGACTTCAGAGGTCAGAAACATTACCCCAACAAGTAGCACTTACTGCATTCAGAAGTCAAGTCAGTGCCCATGTTTGGGTACTGTTGGTGCCAAATTTACGCATTTAGCTAGTGGTGTGAAAATGGTGGAAATTGACTGTCTCAGCATTTGACCAGTGATATTTCTGTGGAAGAACTCACTACCAAGACAACCCCAAAGAGTAGCACTTATGAACACAATAATCATCAGTGTATCCATTTGAGGTTATCTGAATGTGATTCCAATAACATCTATCTATAGTTTTCCGTCTGTAGCATATGTCCTGTTCAACTGCCCCAACAAGTAGCACTTACTGAATTCAAACTCAAGCCAATGCTCAAGTTGGGCCAATATCAGAGACTTGCAGTGTGCGGTCTTCTTTGCTCATGAGTTTCTTCGTATTGCTGTTCTTTCTGGCATCTCCTGTGGTGTGTCCCAGCTGCAGTGGAAGTGGTGTTTCTTGCAGAAAGTTGCCCTTCTTAAATACCAAATGCAGCCATTCCCACCCAACTCCGCCTTCTTTTTGATGAAGTTTCAATGGCTCTGTGAGGAGGCAACCATCACCTTAAATGTATGCAAGTCGTTAGCAGTTGAGTGGTCAATTCTCTTCAGCAGTCCTTTAAAGCAATACAATGAAGCACAGTTAACACTGAATATCTACTCCAAAAGGTAAATCAGCCATAACACTTCAAGACAGCTTTTGTTGGTGCCAAATTTTAGGCATTTAGCTAGTGGTGTGAAAATGGTGGAAGTTGACTGTCTCAGCATTTGACCAGTGATATTTCTGTGGAAGAACTCACTACCAAGACAACCCCAAAGAGTAGCACTTATGAACACAATAATCATCAGTGTATCCATTTGAGGTTATCTGAATGTGATTCCAATAACATTTTTCTTCAGTTTCCGTCTGTAGCATATCAACTCCATCAGTGATATTTCTGTTGAAGTACTCACAACCAAGACAACCCCAAAGAGAAGCACTTATGAACATAAGAATCATCAGTGTCTCCATTCGAGGTGATCTGAGAGGGATTCCCATAAAATATTGCTTCCAATGCATTCAGTTGCTTTTGTCAATTAAAACTACCCCAATGAGTAGCACTTACTGAATTCAACAGTCAAGTCAATGCTCAAATTAGGTTGATATGCATGACTTTCAAAACACGTCGGTATTCTTCAACCGATCTAAAATGGCTGTCTTAATTAATTCTTTAAAAAGTAAGCTGGGACTTCAGAGGTCAGCGACATTACCCCAACAAGTAGCACTTACTGCATTCAGAAGTCAAGTCAGTGCCCATGTTTGGGTACTGTTGGTGCCAAAATTACATATTTAGCCAGTGGTGTGAAAATGGTGGAAGTTGACAAGTGATATTTCTGTTGAAGTACTCACAACTAAGACAACCCCAAAGAGAAGCACTTATGAACACAAGAATCATCAGTGTATCCATTTGAGGTTATCTGAATGTGATTCCAATAACATCTTTCTTCAGTTTCCGTCTGTAGCATATCAACTCCATCAGTGATATTTCTGTTGAAGTACTCACAACCAAGACAACCCCAAAGAGAAGCACTTATGAACATAAGAATCATCAGTGTCTCCATTCGAGGTGATCTGAGAGGGATTCCCATAAAATATTGCTTCCAATGCATTCAGTTGCTTTTGTCAATTAAAACTACCCCAATGAGTAGCACTTACTGAATTCAACAGTCAAGTCAATGCTCAAATTAGGGTGATATGCATGACTTTCAAAACACGTCGGTATTCTTCAACCGATCTAAAATGGCTGTCTTAATTAATTCTTTAAAAAGTAAGCTGGGACTTCAGAGGTCAGCGACATTACCCCAACAAGTAGCACTTACTGCATTCAGAAGTCAAGTCAGTGCCCATGTTTGGGTACTGTTGGTGCCAAAATTACATATTTAGCCAGTGGTGTGAAAATGGTGGAAGTTGACAAGTGATATTTCTGTTGAAGTACTCACAACTAAGACAACCCCAAAGAGAAGCACTTATGAACACAAGAATCATCAGTGTCTCCATTTGAGGTGATCTGAGAGGGAATCCCATAAAATATTGCTTCCAATGCATTCAGTTGCTTTTGTCAATTAAAACTACCCTAATGAGTAGCACTTACTGAATTCAACAGTCAAGTCAATGCTCAAATTAGGGTGATATGCATGACTTTCAAAACACGTCAGTATTCTTCAACCGGTAACACACAATCTAAAATGGCTGTCTTAATTAATTCTTTAAAAAGTAAGCTGGGACTTCAGAGGTCAGAAACATTACCCCAACAAGTAGCACTTACTGCATTCAGAAGTCAAGTCAGTGCCCATGTTTGGGTACTGTTGGTGCCAAATTTACGCATTTAGCTAGTGGTGTGAAAATGGTGGAAATTGACTGTCTCAGCATTTGACCAGTGATATTTCTGTTGAAGAACTCACTACCAAGACAACCCCAAAGAGTAGCACTTATGAACACAATAATCATCAGTGTATCCATTTGAGGTTATCTGAATGTGATTCCAATAACATCTATCTTCAGTTTCCGTCTGTAGCATATGTCCTGTTCAACTGCCCCAACAAGTAGCACTTACTGAATTCAAACTCAAGCCAATGCTCAAGTTGGGCCAATATCAGAGACTTGCAGTGTGCGGTCTTCTTTGCTCATGAGTTTCTTCGTATTTCTGTTCTTTCTGGCATCTCCTGTGGTGTGTCCCAGCTGCAGTGGAAGTGGTGTTTCTTGCAGAAAGTTGCCCTTCTTAAATACCAAATGCAGCCATTCCCACCCAACTCCGCCTTCTTTTTGATGAAGTTTCAATGGCTCTGTGAGGAGGCAACCATCACCTTAAATGTATGCAAGTCGTTAGCAGTTGAGTGGTCAATTCTCTTCAGCAGTCCTTTAAAGCAATACAATGAAGCACAGTTAACACTGAATATCTACTCCAAAAGGTAAATCAGCCATAACACTTCAAGACAGCTTTTGTTGGTGCCAAATTTTAGGCATTTAGCTAGTGGTGTGAAAATGGTGGAAGTTGACTGTCTCAGCATTTGACCAGTGATATTTCTGTGGAAGAACTCACTACCAAGACAATCCCAAAGAGTAGCACTTATGAACACAATAATCATCAGTGTATCCATTTGAGGTTATCTGAATGTGATTCCAATAACATCTTTCTTCAGTTTCCGTCTGTAGCATATCAACTCCATCAGTGATATTTCTGTTGAAGTACTCACAACCAAGACAACCCCAAAGAGAAGCACTTATGAACATAAGAATCATCAGTGTCTCCATTCGAGGTGATCTGAGAGGGATTCCCATAAAATATTGCTTCCAATGCATTCAGTTGCTTTTGTCAATTAAAACTACCCCAATGAGTAGCACTTACTGAATTCAACAGTCAAGTCAATGCTCAAATTAGGGTGATATGCATGACTTTCAAAACACGTCGGTATTCTTCAACCGATCTAAAATGGCTGTCTTAATTAATTCTTTAAAAAGTAAGCTGGGACTTCAGAGGTCAGCGACATTACCCCAACAAGTAGCACTTACTGCATTCAGAAGTCAAGTCAGTGCCCATGTTTGGGTACTGTTGGTGCCAAAATTACATATTTAGCCAGTGGTGTGAAAATGGTGGAAGTTGACAAGTGATATTTCTGTTGAAGTACTCACAACTAAGACAACCCCAAAGAGAAGCACTTATGAACACAAGAATCATCAGTGTCTCCATTTGAGGTGATCTGAGAGGGAATCCCATAAAATATTGCTTCCAATGCATTCAGTTGCTTTTGTCAATTAAAACTACCCCAATGAGTAGCACTTACTGAATTCAACAGTCAAGTCAATGCTCAAATTAGGGTGATATGCATGACTTTCAAAACACGTCAGTATTCTTCAACCGGTAACACACAATCTAAAATGGCTGTCTTAATTAATTCTTTAAAAAGTAAGCTGGGACTTCAGAGGTCAGAAACATTACCCCAACAAGTAGCACTTACTGCATTCAGAAGTCAAGTCAGTGCCCATGTTTGGGTACTGTTGGTGCCAAATTTACGCATTTAGCTAGTGGTGTGAAAATGGTGGAAATTGACTGTCTCAGCATTTGACCAGTGATATTTCTGTTGAAGAACTCACTACCAAGACAACCCCAAAGAGTAGCACTTATGAACACAATAATCATCAGTGTATCCATTTGAGGTTATCTGAATGTGATTCCAATAACATCTATCTTCAGTTTCCGTCTGTAGCATATGTCCTGTTCAACTGCCCCAACAAGTAGCACTTACTGAATTCAAACTCAAGCCAATGCTCAAGTTGGGCCAATATCAGAGACTTGCAGTGTGCGGTCTTCTTTGCTCATGAGTTTCTTCGTATTTCTGTTCTTTCTGGCATCTCCTGTGGTGTGTCCCAGCTGCAGTGGAAGTGGTGTTTCTTGCAGAAAGTTGCCCTTCTTAAATACCAAATGCAGCCATTCCCACCCAACTCCGCCTTCTTTTTGATGAAGTTTCAATGGCTCTGTGAGGAGGCAACCATCACCTTAAATGTATGCAAGTCGTTAGCAGTTGAGTGGTCAATTCTCTTCAGCAGTCCTTTAAAGCAATACAATGAAGCACAGTTAACACTGAATATCTACTCCAAAAGGTAAATCAGCCATAACACTTCAAGACAGCTTTTGTTGGTGCCAAATTTTAGGCATTTAGCTAGTGGTGTGAAAATGGTGGAAGTTGACTGTCTCAGCATTTGACCAGTGATATTTCTGTGGAAGAACTCACTACCAAGACAACCCCAAAGAGTAGCACTTATGAACACAATAATCATCAGTGTATCCATTTGAGGTTATCTGAATGTGATTCCAATAACATCTTTCTTCAGTTTCCGTCTGTAGCATATCAACTCCATCAGTGATATTTCTGTTGAAGTACTCACAACCGAGACAACCCCAAAGAGAAGCACTTATGAACATAAGAATCATCAGTGTCTCCATTCGAGGTGATCTGAGAGGGATTCCCATAAAATATTGCTTCCAATGCATTCAGTTGCTTTTGTCAATTAAAACTACCCCAATGAGTAGCACTTACTGAATTCAACAGTCAAGTCAATGCTCAAATTAGGGTGATATGCATGACTTTCAAAACACGTCGGTATTCTTCAACCGATCTAAAATGGCTGTCTTAATTAATTCTTTAAAAAGTAAGCTGGGACTTCAGAGGTCAGAAACATTACCCCAACAAGTAGCACTTACTGCATTCAGAAGTCAAGTCAGTGCCCATGTTTGGGTACTGTTGGTGCCAAATTTACGCATTTAGCTAGTGGTGTGAAAATGGTGGAAATTGACTGTCTCAGCATTTGACCAGTGATATTTCTGTTGAAGAACTCACTACCAAGACAACCCCAAAGAGTAGCACTTATGAACACAATAATCATCAGTGTATCCATTTGAGGTTATCTGAATGTGATTCCAATAACATCTATCTTCAGTTTCCGTCTGTAGCATATGTCCTGTTCAACTGCCCCAACAAGTAGCACTTACTGAATTCAAACTCAAGCCAATGCTCAAGTTGGGCCAATATCAGAGACTTGCAGTGTGCGGTCTTCTTTGCTCATGAGTTTCTTCGTATTTCTGTTCTTTCTGGCATCTCCTGTGGTGTGTCCCAGCTGCAGTGGAAGTGGTGTTTCTTGCAGAAAGTTGCCCTTCTTAAATACCAAATGCAGCCATTCCCACCCAACTCCGCCTTCTTTTTGATGAAGTTTCAATGGCTCTGTGAGGAGGCAACCATCACCTTAAATGTATGCAAGTCGTTAGCAGTTGAGTGGTCAATTCTCTTCAGCAGTCCTTTAAAGCAATACAATGAAGCACAGTTAACACTGAATATCTACTCCAAAAGGTAAATCTGCCATAACACTTCAAGACAGCTTCTGTTGCATGTCTATAAAATGAAATGTACATAATGTTGATGTAAGAAATCAGTACAGTATCACACCAACACTGAAGAACTTCATTCTATTTTCTAGTAGCATTTACTGAGGTCAGCAACATTACCCCAACAAGTAGCACTTACTGCATTCAGAACTCAAGTCAGTGCCCATGTTTGGGTACTGTTGGTGCCAAAATTACATATTTAGCCAGTGGTGTGAAAATGGTGGAAATTGACCTGTGATATATCTGTTGAAGTA
The DNA here is from genome assembly GCF_043250625.1 of Sebastes fasciatus. NCBI lineage: Eukaryota > Metazoa > Chordata > Actinopteri > Perciformes > Sebastidae > Sebastes > Sebastes fasciatus. The sequence goes on along the minus strand of NC_133803.1, from coordinate 27,558,999 downwards.
CTCACAACTAAGACAACCCCAAAGAGAAGCACTTATGAACACAAAAATCATCAGTGTCTCCATTTGAGGTGATCTGAGAGGGATTCCCATAAAATATTACTTCCAATGCATTCAGTTGCTTTTGTCAATTAAAACTACCCCAATGAGTAGCACTTACTGAATTCAACAGTCAAGTCAATGCTCAAATTAGGGTGATATGCATGACTTTCAAAACACGTCAGTATTCTTCAACCGGTAACACACAATCTAAAATGGCTGTCTTAATTAATTCTTTTTTTTGTTATATATGTATTCTGTTTTTTCTTTGTTTATTTTTCTTATAACAAAATAAAATGAAATATGGATAAAACAAAATAAACATAAATAGGTAGATAGCAGTGGCGGCTGGTGGAATTTTTTCTTGGTGGGGCTGTGCCACATCCAATCAATTTCAGCAAACATCCCTGTATGATTTAATGCAAAAAAAGAGTGAAGGTATCAAAAGCACATTACTACTTTGCAGTTAAACAATTAACAATTATTTTATTCCAACAGGAAGAGTAAATAATGCTTTGAAAAACACAACAGTATACAATTTACTCAGTGGTGGAATGTAACTAAGTACTTAAATACAATTTTGAGGTACTTTACTTGAGTATTTCCATGTTCTGCTACTTTCTACTTCTACTCAACTACATCTCAGAGGGAAATATTAGACTTTTTTACTCAACTACATTTATGTGACAACTTTAGTTACTTTACAGATTCAGATTATTAATACAAAATATAATCACATTACAATAAATTACACATTGCAATTAAATCAGACATATTACTGGTTGAATTCCATATTTAAAACACAAATATTGACAATTTGTATAATTTGTATTATTCTCAACGTGGGTATATATCGCTGCCTTTATGCTGCTGTTGCATTGTGGGAAACGTAGTTCTGCAGCCGCCCCAATGTTCTCTCAACATTTCTGTGACGTTTTTGCAACGTGATATCGTTCACTGGAAATGTCTCAACTTCCGCCTCTTCTGTGCAGCGGAGGGAGCAACAGAAACGTTACCTAAACGGTGTAGAAACGTTTCACCGGGTCTCAGTGTTCAGTAACTTAAATGGAGCATGTTAACGGAGACAACCGGGACTGGCCGCTGCAGCGACGAGTGGAGGGTATTGTGAACAAACATATGGCAGACATTGCTCGAGAAACCCTCCAGCAGAGGCTGTCTGCTGCGTCCGATGAGATGCACAGTCTGGCTGAACATGTCTCCAGACGCTCCTCAGGGGAAGAGTTCAAAGACGAGTCCCGAAGAGGGGACGTGAGCTTCGGCATAGAGCCGCCGCTCTCCTCCGCCTGCAGCTCCGGAGCCGCTGACAAGTCACTTTGTGCCCCATCCACAGGTAGACTGTCAGCTGCACAGAAAAACCTGGGAATAGTTTTTATCTAACTAAATGGTCTGGCAGGAAGGTGGACAATAAAGTTAATGTTAAAATCCTCAAAAAACATTAGTGTGCAGCAATGTACATTTACTGCTATTTTCACTGTTTGATGATGTGTAATATTCAATCTATAGTATTATTTCTATAGGTAAAATGTATTTTTATTCTAGCATTTCAAAAAACAAACATTTACTAGCACCATTATTCATTAGCCATTGTATTTATTTTATTTTATGATTTATGGTATTTTTTTGTGAAAGTTAGTAGTATCTGGGAATAGGTACAAATGTCGACAGAATTATTTGGAACATACTTAATAAAACAAACTCACCTTCACTTCTTTGAATTAAAATTTAAAATTTTTTTTTATTATAAATTATTTAATTTTGGGCTGTTAGTGAATTAGAATACTCACTGGTAGCCTGTCAGCTGCCAACCAGTGATTTCACTCCACAGAATAAACCTGGGAATAGCTTTTATCTTTTATCTTTAAATGTCATTAAATGTAGCAAAATAATATTACATTATTATTATTTTAACAGAAGAGTAAATAAATAAGGGAATTAATACAAAGGTAAATAAAGAAGGAAATTAAAACAGAAATATCAATTTATGTCACATTTTATCAATTAATTAATGGCTAAATTTATTTTTTATATTATTTTTGCGACATGTATTTATTTATTCATTTTATTTTTTATTTTGGCAAGTTCTGTCCTCCATACAAGACCACTGACATTTTAGAAATAAATGTTCAATAGTTTAATCTTCATCACAATTATCAATAGGGCACCCTTTCGTTTTAACAAAGCAAGTCCACTGCTACCACCGCTAGTCTAACTGATACAAGCCACATAATATCTTGTGTATTTTCTGATAAGTACTTGATAAATCTGTTTTTAATACAAACCTGGGACTCAAATTCATCTAGAGTCTGGTATAGGAAAACACCATACAAGTTATTACATAGTTTAGCATATATGTTTTTGCTGGATATTTCAACCCAATTAATATTTAAGTGTGTAACATTTGTCATCACTGTCGTCACTATACACAAGTTTGTTTTACGGTACAGAGTTTCTTGCACGTTCTTTTTTCTTGGTCCAACTCAGTGTTTTTACACTCAACTTCTCTCCAACTCCTCCTCTCTAGAGACTGCTGCTCAGCGGAAGATCATCGCTCTACTGGTGGAGATCAAAGAGGAGCAGCAGAGGCAGTGGGCAGTGCTGAGGGATCTTCAGGCTCGACTTCAGGGTCAGACCGGCTACGAGGAAGAGGATGTGGAGGCTCTGGACATGGATCTCCCCCTGAGGACCCTGGAGCAGCTGGATGAGATGGAGAGACAGCTGGATGATGCAGGAATACAAAAGAGAATGGTAATTTAAATAGTGCTGTTTATGTGATGTTAATCTCCAGGTACCTTGAGTCGTTTGCTGTGTGAATACTCATTGTCTGCTGTGAAACTGTTGTCCAAATTCAAGGTGTCCTACCTGTCACGGATGGGCGGGGCGACGGTTGACGACGCAGTGAGACGTCTTATGCAGGCTGTGCTTTCATTCGCCGTTGGTTCTGAACTCAACTGGGTGGGCCGCGGACAAAAGAGAAGCTTCAGGAACACTCGCCTCCAAGGGGTCCTCTTCTGTAAGTATCAGACCTGGCATTAACATGCGTCCTGAGTGATTCACAAGAGAACAGCTTTAAGTACGTCTGTTCACACCTGGCATAAGAATGCGTCTCCACATGCATCTCGAGTGACCACCTGTGATTGGATCTCGCTTCCCCTCTCTATATGCAAATAAACACGTGGTAGACGCATGGCTAATAGAGCAGATGTTGTATATTACAGGAATGTCAGTATAATGACGTATGATATAATATCCTACATATGTGTGAATTTGGGTGCATTTTATTAATAAAAGGTTAGTGTACCGGCGGTCCCCGGGGACCTCCGTGCCTCCGATACTTCCCTACCCTTTGACGCAAATTGCAATAATTGGGCGCTAATAGTTTTAAAGTACCGTTATTGCCTCCATTAGCTGTGTGACACAGCTGCTGCTGACTGTTTTGATAAACTCCAATAAAGAACTTCCCACTGTTTTTAGGACACTTGCATGCACCTAACCCTTTCACCTTAGGCAGTATCTTTGCCTCACCCGTCCCCCCTGCAACTCTCCAATGGGCCCCTGGGGAGGCGCGCCTCACAGTTTGAAACCCTCTGCACTGTTTGGTTGACCTCTTGTGTCTCCTGGAAGAAGCTCCAGTTGCAACTCTACATTTCAGACTTTGATTCATGTTTAAATGAGACTTTCTTTCAGGTTTCAGCTGACATTATCATATTGTTTGGCTCATGCTAAAAGATTAGAGTTGTTTTGTTATTAAATAAGGGATTTGGTTTGCATTGCAGGGTCCTAATCTATATCTGATAGAAAACATGAAGAAAATAATTAGGGCTTTCAACCGTGTGTAATCAAATTAATTGCACATTTTTTATTTATTCAAAATGTACCTTAAAGGGAGATTTGTCAAGTATTTATACTCTTATCAACATGGGATTGGGCATATATGCTTGATTTATGCAAATGTATGTATATATTTATTAGTGGAAATCAATTAACAACACAAAACAATGACAAGTATTGTCCAGAAACCCTCACAGGTACTGCATTTAACATAATAAATATGCTCAAATCATAACATGGCAAACTCAAGCCCAACTGGCAACAACAGCTGTCAGTGTGTCAGTGTGCTGACTTGACTATGACTTGCCCCAAACTGCATGTGATTATCATAAAGTGGGCATGTCTGTAAAGGGGAGACTCGTGGGTACCCATAGAACCCATTTTCATTCACATAGCTTGAGGTCAGAGGTCAAGGGACCCCTTTGAAAATGGCTGTGACAGTTTTTCCTCGACAAAATTTAGCGTGAGTTTGGTGCGCTATTTCGCAAAATATTTTCAAGCTAGTATGACATGGTTGGTACCGATAGATTCCTAAGAATATGATTCATATGATGCCAGTATCTTCCCTCTAGGTTTTAAACTGAACCTGCTACAACCTCTGAAAGACTGAATAGTGGCATTAAAACTATAAAGAATACGCTATGGTTTAATAAGGATGGTAATTAAATAACGCTGAGCTGTACAAAGGCTAATCTCTAGCTTCTTCTTTTAGGTGCTCTGAAACGAACACCAGTGGGTAAGGAGGCCACGCATCACCAGTACGCTGACGTGGTGAAGAAGTGGCTGCGGTTTGCTCCATTCAGACAGGGAGGGACCGGCCGTCGCTGCTACAAACCTCCGATGGAGTTTCCAGATTCTGAGGAAACTGACAGTTTTAACCAAAGCTGCACACACTGACATTTATCTAATTTATTAGGTATCCCCAAAATACCTAAACATTAGGGTGTCCATTCAGAGACAAGATATCCACATGCTATGATAGCAATATTATTTCTTAAAGACACCTGCAAACTGTACACATCGGGTGTTTTTCCTCCTCCAAAATGTCCTTTTAAAGAGCCCAAATGATGAGACATTTCTCCCAATTCAGTGAGCTGTGTTAAAGACGGAAAACCTAGCAATGGTGTGCCTTTCAGAACTTCACTTAAATATTTAAATATTTGATAAAAATGCAATCTTTCTTTTGAATATATATCAGTCAGTGCACATCAGTCTTAATTGTTTATAGATGGATATAAAGTGTCTTGGAATGAAACCATCCAGTGTATTATATTTTCTGTATGATAAAGCATTGTTTCGCCTCTTGTACACATTACTTTCTCCCTTTTTATTGCCTAATGCAGCGTTGTAACTCCACTGAGGGCATGTGAGGATTAGTACAGTGGATGTTCACAATTTATACTGTAGGGGGCGACAAAATCAAAGCATTTGTCTCGGAGTGCTTAAAGTTAAGATGTGGTCTGTCATCTCCGGCCTCAAAATGAAACCATAACATCTAATAGAATTTGCAAATTCTCAGTAAACTGAAGACTATTTCCCAGAAAAAGCGCTTTTTTTCCACATGTTCTTGTGTCTCATTTGGATTTGTTGGTGTGTGTTTTTTGCCAAGTTGCTGGTGTACGATTTATTATTTTAGTAATAAATAACCATTCATTCAATTTTTTATCTATATAGTTATTTGTCACATTTTGTTTTAAAAAGTTCGGAAAGCAATGTTTAAGTCAAGCCTGATGTTGCCTTACACATAAAAGAATGATCCCAGTCACTTCCACACAGTGAGGCATACAGCTTATTAATTAAACACTGGTATCAGATCGGAACTTGGTATCGGCCGATACCCAAAGCCCAGGTATCGCTATCGGCATTGGGACTGAAAAAGTCGGATCGGGGCATCCCCACTTACAGGGTCACCTGAATTGAAATACTGTAGTTTGGATTGTACCTCATTTGTATGCCACTATCAAAAGCATCTGCCACATGAATTAATGGTCCCATATCGTGCTCATTTGCAGGTTCATACTTGTATTTTGTGTTTCTACTAGAACATGTTTACATGCTGTAATCTTAAAAAAAACACTTTATTTTCCTCATAATGTCTGCCTGAATATACCTGTGTAATATACCCTCTTGTCTGAAAAGCTCAGTTTTAGTGAATTTCAATGGAATTGCGTTGCTAGGCAACAGCTTGGGTCCATGTTTACTTCCTGTCAGCTGATGTTATTTACATACACTGCAACAGGAAATAAACCGGGACACATTTAGAATGTTTACGTTTAAAACTGTGTGATGATCTAAATATTGTATATTTGTGACATCACAAATGGACAGAAATCCTAACAGCTTGTTTCAAACACACAATTTCTGAATACGGGCTGTGTGTATTTCGCCGTATATTGAGCATTTTGATAGTTTAACAGTATTTATAGAGCATATATGTTCTTGGTAACACCTGTGATTTTCCTACTTGGCAAAATGTCTGTTAAGACATGAGTATCATGAATGCAGTATGTTTTCTGTTTGTCAAGCAACATATGGCCACAGTTAATAATAACTCCACAATTATATTCAGTATATTAAATACTACCATAGTGGAAACTGCCTTTGAAGTGTATAATGTCATCTCATGGAAAAGCATGACAGAGATCAGGTTAAATGCAATCCCACTCTGTTGAAACTCAGTGACTCGACCCAGAGTGTATGGTTCAATTTAGTACACTTGTATTTTTTTCTTCTACAGAAGTGCAATTTCTGCAAAGTATGATTTTTTTCCTTTTGTTTCTGTTCCTCTTCCTACTTCTGATATGTCTATGCTCTAAAATAAAACCTTAAATGAAGGGAGTTCACAGTTAATCACCTGAGCTGCCTGGACAAATTAAATATAATAAGTAGTTAACATGTAGGCCTACCATGTGACATGTGAGTTTATATATTTAGCAGTGGTATCGCCAACTCATAAATACATTCTCCTTCCATATCAGTGATACAAATTGCATTTCAGGTTTAGGTTTGTTGCTTTGTCTTTATTATTATTATGGTTTTAAAATATACTTGGTCTTATTGGAAGAGTACATTATATCCACTCTTGGGTTATTTTTTATGAAAAGGGACATCTCAGTATGTTGTTATTGCTCAGAACTGGAGGTAAAACCCTTAAGCTTTGTAGAGGGACCCTTTATTCTCCCAGTCCAGACACGTGATATGAAAGTTAATGCAGAGTTTGTTTTTGCTCCTTTGCTGTGCTGTGGGGGGAAGGAGGAGGCAGAGTTATCCATCAAGCTGGAGAGATAGAAGAGGAAAACCTCCGGAAGTAGTGCTGCTCTACCTTTAAAATAAAAGCATGGAATTGATACTAGAAAAAAATGAAAGAAATGCACAGATGTAGCACCATAAGGGCAATTAGACGAGGGTAAATTTGGTGAGTTATTTTTTTTTAGACCAACTAGACTCAAACTTAACTGTTCAACATTTGGAACATTTTTGTTTTTCTATTGTCATGTTCATGTATGCGCAACAAGTTTTCTAACTTTACTGTCTGGTTGAGCTGACTACATTGCACATACTTTGTATTAATTTAAGATAACAAATTATATTGGAAATACAACAGGAAGTAAGTTATCAAAAAAATATTTCTAAATTACTTAAACCTTTCCCAAACGTTTCCATGCCATGGTCCCCCTTTTGCAAGATGTCTAAAAAAACATTGACAATACTATGTTAACAAAATAAATAAATGAGAATATATTTCTTTACTTTTATTAATGCAATAATAATTACCTTTTATTTAAAATTTCAAATCTTTCATCATTCTATTAGATTCAATATTTATGTTTTCCATTATAAACATTGTCAGTTTATCAACATTCAACATTATTGTGTGTGTGTTTGTCTGTTCGTCAGCTCCTATCCTTTTCAAAATGTGTCTATTTTTTAAATAATTTTTCTTTTTAAATGGAAACAGGTTCTACCTCCGACTCACAATAGGCGGGTGAAAGATACGTTACTGTCCATTGGTTTGGAGAAACTTAGATTTTCCCTTAAAGGTTTCTTTAATTCTTTTGAAAAGACTTTGAAACCTCTCCTGAACCATATTGAATCTCTGAACTCATTGCCTTGACACATTTCTGTTTTTTTTTTCATTAACTGGATTTGTGCAGTTCTATATATGTGCAAATAATATATATATATAAAAATCTGTCCTTTTTTGCGAGTTAGCACTAGCCAGCTAAATGCTGATGATTGTTGTTTTTGACTGGCAGGCAAATAGACAGATATTAATTATATGTATTATTATTATTATTATTATTATTAATAATATTAATAATATTATAATTATTAATAATATTATATTAATAATAGTATTATTATTATTATTATTAATAATAATAATAATATTAATATTATTATTATTATTATTATTATTAATAATAATAATAATAATTCAATTTTATTTTTTTATCTATATATATTTTGCACTTTCCTCCAACAGCACAGATCCTTTTCTAAAAACAAATACTTTATTTTGAAACGTGTAAACGGAAGTCGTTTCTTCTTCTTCTGAGGCTTGTTTTCCTCCAGCAGATCGCAGCTCAGGCTCTGAGCAGTTAACAGCTTCCTCAGAGGAGAGTTTGGGATCATGGAGACACAGACACCGGCTAAACTACAGTCTGTTACCTCGTTTTTACTCACCTGAAAGTACAATAAATACTCCATCATCACCTACAACAACAGAAGGAAACTCAACATGGAGCTATAATGTCATTTAAATGTCCAGAAGCTCGTCGGAGAAGAAAAACTGGAGCAACTTAACAGGCAAGTTAAAGTTAAAGTCTCCTTTGTGTTGCTACAGTAACACCGTGTTTCTGTCGTCTGTTTCCTAACTTCCACACTCAAATTAACTCCTTTTCGCTTCATAAAACAAAACTTGGCACCATAAAGTCATTATTTATTGTTGCATCGTGAATAATAAAGCAGTATTATGTGTGAGAGGAGGAATCCTGCAGGACGTGTTGTACAAGTTATCACCACCTGTTATTGCTTGACGTCATAGATTATTTAACCAGACTTAATGATAAAGACGCACCAATTTAATATTGTGCTTACAAATGATGTTGCTTTGCGAGGTCACACAGAGAATAAACTGTGATTTAAAACTTCTTTGTGAATCAATCTTCAATTCGGCATGAAAATAATCTGACATATGCAAGTGTTTCATTCATGTAACAGCACTAGACTATTATTTGAGGGTTTGTTCCTGTACAAAGGGGTCCATGGTACAGTATTATAAGCTTATTAAATAGACAGATTTAATAATTTAGTTTGGTGTATGCTGTAGATATATGTGCTGGTGATTTGACTTTTGTTGTTGGAAGGGTTTTACATATTAAGAAGTTACACAATTTATTAATTATTATTATTATTATTATTATTATTAATAATATAATACAATGACACAATATCATATAATAATATAATTATTATTATTATTATTGTTAATAATAACAATATTAACATAATATTATTATTATGTTAATATTATTATTATTATTAATAATAATAATAAGAATAACATTGTTTTGTGGCACTGTATCGATTCTCAAAAACACTGTATTGTATTTTAATTCATAGTTTACATGCAGAGATTAACTCAGTCAATACCTTATTTAATTTGCAAAGAGATGTACCCTCTCAAAGTAGTGTTATGAACTTGGATGTTACAGGGACTGTGATAAATGCAAATGCAGATCCTACTGTTCTGCTTGCATAAAAGTAAACTTTTTCTTACTTAGATTTTATGCATATTGTGCTGTGTTTTTTATACTATGACAGTTTTCCTAAAATTCGATTTTAAAAATCGCAATATATTGCCTTACTTGCAGTATATTGAATTGTACCCCCGTATCATGATGCGTATCGTATCGCCAGATTCTTGCCAATACACAGCCCTACTTTTGATACATACCCCATGTTGAGTTTTCAATGAGAGATGTGTTTTAGGTCTCCATCATGTCAAGAAAACAAATTAAGAGCATCCCCCAAACCTCTCATAGCCCAGAGCATCTGTTGATATGTGAGCAGCAGTGTGATGTTTCAGTTCTGCTTAGAAATCCACTTGTCTGCGGTGGTGTTTGGTAGCTGGTGACCCGAGTCTCGGCCCCCTGGAAGTTTCCCAGCTCACAGATTGGTGTGTCATCTATTGTTTGCATGGAAATTAGACTGCTGTTCAAAATTGCTGCCAGGCATTTGCATTTGGTTCTCGGACTGTAACCGTAACTAATATCACCAGCCTTGCGCATCATCTCATTTCCCCTTCCTTTTTTCAGCCAAAGTATTTCCTTGCACAGGCCAATACCCTGGTTTTTCAATATCCTCAGAAATCTGCTAATGTGCTTGGCGCTGTGTTGTCTACCTCAAACCTGAGTCACAGACCAGGAATTCAAGAAGAGTGCATTGGTCTGGCATCCTGGTTTGATGTTTGACCACCTCCTTTTGAATGAGAAGCTCTCTCTCTTTGCTCAGGTGGAGTGACAGTGTCATGTTTTCAAGAGGTCACATTTCATTTATTTGTTTATTTGACAGGGACAGAGCACGTTAATGAACAACTGCATAAAATGTCAACATGCAGGAGTTGGCAAGAATGCTAATTTACATCCGTAGTCCCATGGCAGGTAACAAAGACAGAAATATTACATTAGACAATGTACAGATAGTAGGGCTGTCAATCGCAATTAATCGCACAATTGTCCATTAATCACACATGACTCACACATTTTTTAATCGCACAATTGCCATTAATCACACATGACTCACACATTTTTTATCCGTTAATGCAAATGTATATAGGGACCCCTTGGTACCAACCATGTCATACTAGCTCGTCACGAAGGAGGCTAAATAACGCTCCAAAGTTACGCAAAATTTTGGCGATGAAAAACTGTCATGGCCATTTTCAAAGGGGTCCCTTGTCGTTAATTGAATTCCAATAATAAATATATACATACATTTGCATAAAGCAGCATATTTGTCCACTCCCATGTTGATAAGAGTATTAAATACTTGACAAATCTCCCTTTTAAGGTACATTTTGAACAGATAAGAAATGTGTTATTAATTTGCGATTGATCGGGATTAACTATGAAGAATCATGTGAAAAATCCCGATTAAAATATTTTAATAGATGGACAACTTTTGTTTCGGCATGACTGAGTGAACGCGGGTTACTTTAGAAACTGTAGTTGATAGTGACACAGTGATGTAGGTCAAACCTGCATTGACAGCCCCCTCCTCCTGACTAGGGTTGAATGCAGAAAAAACAAAAGAGATGATGATGGAAGTAGCTAATTAGTGAGCCATCTCGCTTCCTTCTCAATGAGATATAGGCTATGCTTATATATATATATATATATTTTTTTTTTTTCTCTATAATTTCACTTCATTGTTCATTTTCCACTAATTAAGCTGCAAACTCTTTAAATGCTGAGTACCGTTCAAACTGCAGCCTTATGCACACCGCTTCAACATGCAGAGAAACCCAAAGCTTGACAGACCTGCTGTGCCTACTTATTGTTACTCCTACTCTGATTGGACAATCGCTGTTTGGGAGAGGGGTCTAGTAAACGGTCACTTGACCCTGGATAAGGTTGACCGCAAAGTGGGTATAAAATGTTTACAGCAGGTGTCTTGCACATAGAGTCAGGGTGATATGTTGACACCTCCACCCCAGCTGTCCCTCCTTCTCTGAAGGCCCCTGGGGTCAAGGTCTGGAACTTGTTTGCCGTCTGTATGTGTGGAAAGGTAATGAAGTGACTGGAGATAATGGGGAGAGCGAACAGATCACACACACTGCTTCTGATACATTTTGAATTTAGCTGTAACGGTGAGTCATATATGACTTTTGCAAACACTAATCACGCCCATGAAACCTGGCATGCTAAAATGATATGCTAGATCGGGAGGTATTGCTTGTGCTCGTGGTTGAGGTAATGTGTGTGTGTGTGTGTGTGTGTGTGTGTGTGTGTGTGTATGAACTCAGATCTTCAGTGGTTTACACATTAATCCAAGTTTCTCCAGTTGTGTCTCAACAGACAGGCTAGGACAGGCAGACACAACCAATATTTACTAATATGTATGTGAAAGTACAGGGCTTATCTTATTTAACAATGAATGGGTTTTATGGACATTTTGGAAGTAATGAGTCATCTACTATAATCCATTTCCAGTCCTTTGTTCAATGTATAAGCCCATAATATGCTTCAAACCCTCCTCCCTCACTTTTGTGATATCTTACTTTGAGGGGCTTCGTCCGTCAACTTTTTGTAACTTTCAGAAACAGAAAATATGATAATCACACCTACTTTATGCAGTGGTTGGTCAGCTGTAAGAAGATGTGAAAGGAGGCAGGGGTGGAACTTCTCACGCTCTCTTTTCTCATTCTTCACACAACTACTTCCGTCAATTTTGTGTTTACAAGTGCAACACCATGATGTGTGCACATGTGCTCTGTTATCCCCATATGTAGTTGTGCTGAGACTTCAAAAACATGCAAAAGGCAGCGTTTTTGAAGGAGATCAGGTAGTCAGTGGGAAGTAGGGGTGTAAGAAAATATGGATTCACATGAGTATCGCAATATTATTTTTTGTGATATTGATTCACCAAAACACTATCAATTTTGAATGAACCTCTTAAAAATCCAACAGCCCACTTGCAGCTGCTATTCTGTATTTTGGAGGTTGTAGCGGACTAAATTTTGAAACTAGAATAAATATACTGGCATCATATGAAACTACAAAACTTAAGGAATCCTTTGGTACCAACCATGTCATTCTTGCATTTTGCAAAGAACGCTAGATAATGACCCAAAGTTGTGCTAAATATTGGCGAGGAAAAATTGGCATGGCCATTTTCAAAGGGGTCACTTGACCTCTGACCTCAAGATATGTGAATGGAAATGGGTTCTATGGGTACCCACGAGTCTCCCCTTTACAGACATGCCCACGTTATGATAATTACATGCAGTTTTTTGCATGCAGTACAAATGTGTTGTTTTCAACTATTCTAAAATGGTGTATTTGAATATTTCTGAATACTGGGGTCCCTAAACGGTGTTAAAATAACATAAATGTGGTATCACTGTAAAGCTGAGGCTCCTGTGGATCCAATGAGCCCAATATATTCATGTGTGATGATGTTTGTCCCCATAATAGCCATCTCACAGTGACGTTTTTACTCAGATTTGAAACATAAAGTGGTGTGTCTTTATACTATGACAGTTTTCCTAAAATTAGATTTGAAAAATAAATCACAATATATCGCCTTGCTGACAGTATCGCAATATATTGAATCGTTACCCCTATATCATGTTATCGTATCGCCAGATTCTTGCCAATACACAGCTCTAAATGGGTATAGAAATAAAAAAATGGATGGATTGAAATCCTGGGCTGGAATTAGTTCAGTTACAGTTTAGCACTGCTATAAATAATGAAACCGCCTCATTTAGGTGACCATTTGTAATGTTAAAATGTAAGTATTACAATTTCAGTACATAAATAGTGATAATAAGATGTTAAATGATGGCCATGTAAAATATCAAAGTAAAAGACTGAATTATTGCCAGTTATTGCCTTTCAAATGGTTTGTTTCTTAACATAGTGGACTACCATGCGTGTTTATGTGCTTAATCACAGTCTAGTACATGGATTATCCAGCAGCAGCTAATACCAGGACCCTGACCACAATACATGTGACAGATGCGTAGTTTCTACCAATTGTAAAGGGAATTAGGCTGGTTGGTTAGAGGATGTGACTCATCTCAGATCCTCCTGCCAGGCTATGATTGTAGAGTTAGGTTGCTATTTCTCAGTCACTTAAATTCCAAGAATAAGAAAGCATAGGTTTTCCTTTTGTTTCGAAGAGGCTTGTTTGTTGACATCCGTTATATGTCGGGTTTTCTACAGAAAAAGGAAACTTGTACCAGACTTACAACTACTGGATGTCAGAATTACTCAACATTTTATCTACAACTTTAGATAGTCATTAACCCCTTACCATAGAATAGACGAAAGTATCACATTTGTACTGTATTCAAAAAACGTATTTATTACTACTACTTATAACTTTTTAACTTTATTATAAAGTGGGCATGTCTGTAAAGGTGAGACTCGTCGGTACCCATAGAACCCATTTTCATTCACATATCTTGAGGTCAGAGGTCAAGGGACCCCTTTTGAAAATCACCGTGCCAGTTTTTCCTAGCCAAAATTTAGCGAAACTTTGGAGCGTTATTTAGCCTCCTTCCTGACAAGCTAGCATGACATACATGGTACCAATGGATTCCTTAGGATTTCTAGTTTCATATGATATCTATACTCTGGCTTCTAACTCAGAGTGTTAAGGGGTTTTAAGCAGTGAGGTTTGCTTCACCGTTGAATAAACAAAGAAAACTCAAAGTCATGGGACACTGTATATATTGCGCCTTTTTAACTGTGTTTACTGTGACGACTATGTGAGAATGACACACTCACTCATGATTCATCTTCCCATTTCCCCATTTTATGTTCTGTTAGTATTTCAACTGTAGAGACCCACCAGCTTTGTTAAGTTTTATCATTGTGAGGGCCATGCAGTATATGCTAATTCCTCACAGAGTGCACATACAGTATAATGCTGTGTATGTATAGATGGATGACAAATGAAAGGAAAAATGTCCTGCTATTCAGTGTGTCACTGGACAACTGGCAGTCCACTGTTTATTTTTCCTTGACTGACAACCACAGGGGCCTTCCTGTTTACCAGACAAGGACTGCGAATTACACACAGCTTGCAGTCACACACATGAAAACACACACACGTCTTGCTCCAATCAAAACAACTCCAAAAGCCCACTCTTCTGCTTTTGTTTTGACAAGAGGGGATGGGCCCAGCAGAGCCCCACTAGAGATGTGAGGAGGAAAGTTGGAGTGAGAGAAACGGGAGATAAAAAACAGCAAGGTTGCATCATGCCTTCTGTCACTCTGTGGCTTGTGTTGCTTTCCAGGAAAAAAAACCTCTGTTTCCCCCTCTGTTTCTCAACATGTACACACATGTCAGTAAAAAACATGGATAACTAATCCAGCCTTTTTTCAAATGTGTTTTTCCACAGCCCAAAAGGTAGAGGCCTAATAGCTAAACAATAATATTTTCAATGGTTCAAAGTTAGGAAGTTAAAAAAGTTATAATTCCCTCTCTAATATCTATTTTATATTGCTGTGAATCTCCTTCAAACTGTGTTTATTCAATTCTCTTGCCAAAAATGTTATTTCACGAGGTTACATTTGAACACATCATGATAACGTTATAATTCTTCGTTCATCGCGGCGCTTTCCAAGTGAATGACAAAACACAGGCGACGTCTAGGAGGGTGGAAAGAGCAGAAGTCACGCGTCCTTAACGCGTCATATCTTTGGGGTACAACACATGCGCAGTAAAAAACTGGTCTGCACTTGCCGAAATTGAGCCAATCGCAACGCACGACTGCAGCTCCAGTTACATTGCGCATGTGTTGTACCCCAAGACCCGTGTCCGGCCGTGTCACAGCCTCTTTCAATAGGCCTTGAGCAATGTGAGGCGACACAACAGTCGGCCTTCATCGCCACTTGTTCTTAAGGGTGAGCCCATCCACCCTTCAAAGGAACTCATTTCAGTGACTGCAATTTAATTCTTTCAGTCACAACCTAAGGATGAGGGTTGGAAGTTAGATTGGTACACTGGCAAATTGAGTGCATCTCCTTCCGACATAGCTCCCTCTTTACCATGACAACAACCACATGGCTGCTGACGCTTCAAAAATCTGCCTGAAGCGGTTGGGATGAGTGTCAGCCATTATCTGTAAGCAAAGTGATATATGTACAGTATATAACTGGATCTAACCCACAGTGAGTGCTGGCCAGCATATGTGTATAGTGTGTGTGTATATGTTGAGAAATCCTTGCTGGCTCTGGGATCAAAAGCATTCCAACTGTTCCTCAACAGCAAATGTTTTATCCAACTGGTTTCCCACCGAGTCTCTCCAGCGAGTCAAATACCGAACAAAAATACCTGCAAGATTTATGCTTCCACAACAATTTTCTGTCCACGCACTATTGTTGAAGTGAATGTGGATAAGAATTTGTTGTCAGTAAATGGATGCTGATAAATTCTTCCGGTTACATGTGTCATTATTAAAAGGCAGGACTGGGATGTGTTTGCATGCCTTGACACAGCTGGCTCATATCAGCTGCTGTAACCAGATCCAGCACAACATCTGGGTCAAGCTTGTCTGCATGTATGTGTTCTGCCTCTATACGTGCAAAATCAGCAACAGCCCTGTTTTCTAGGAACCACAATGAATAGGCTTTGAGAGTCATTGTTTTGAATGAAATTGCTGTCAGAGCTCCATTTAAGACCTAACGATACGACTTGAACCTTCACATATTAAATCCAAAGTGGTTAACATTACACATACAGTAAAGTATGGAAACACTTTGGGTTTCACATATTGCAAGGAAAAGCAGAGCTAGACATGATGGCTAAAGCTGCATGCTAACTCTGTCACGGACAGGAAACGTTATCGTATTGCGGTAACGTGCGGTCAAGCCAGCCGTCACTCTCATCTCCGTGGTCAAATCGGCTGACACTACAACTGTAGAGCACCCATATACTGACATTTATGTTAAATATAGTCAGACGGAGCTGACCATGGATGTATAAAGATAATGGAGCTGACGGGAAAAGCTAGCAACGGACTTTACGTCCTGTTTTCAAAATAAGGTGTTAACAAAGGGAACTGTATACAAAATACATGTATAGAAATAAGATTGATTGGATTATATTCACCAGAAGTATAAAACATTACATGTACATGAAAATACCACTAATTTGTGAGGGAAATGTCTTTATTCTTTGATTATTTTTGATTATTTTTTTTATAAATGATTCCTGTAAATGACTGATATATTTGACTTTAGGACATCTCTGACTACACACATGCTTAAAATCAAACATTTTAATGTATTAATTTAGATATTTTCGAAAGTAAAAGTATGATTCAACTTTTTCCCATGGTCAAAAAGGTTAACAAAAATCGCAATAAATCATAATATCGAATACTAGTAGAATCGCAATACTTAAAAATTGCAATACATATCGAATTGGCTCACACGTATCGTGACAGTATCGAATCGGGCGATAGGTGAATCGTCCCCAGCCCTTCTTCTTTTCCTCTTGAGACACAACAAACATATATTTGTGGGTTCTTGTCTTCATAAATCTTCTCTGAGACGGATCTTAAGTGGACAAATCTGCTTTCTTTTGTGTTTCTTTGTATGTACACCTCTAATGTTTTCTTTCCTTCACAGAGAGTTCAGCAGACAGGGACAGACAGAGACGGCTCTAGAGACATCATGTCCACTAGTACCATCAGTCAACCCTTCAGGCAGGACAGGAAAGGCAGTTTCTTGAAGGTACGTGCCACTCAAATAATCAAAGCTGTGGGGCAAAATAATGTTCACACACAGAACTGTAAAGACAGTAGGTATATGTGACATTTTACATGAAGGACAAGGACAAGTCTGTTAACACTCGAGGTCGAGAAATGTGGGTGGGGGGCAGCAAACCTTCCAGTTACAGGCTAAATCCTGGAGAAGATTAAAGAGGAGGAGAGAGGTGGAGCCGGCCTGAGCATAGCTTTGTGGGTTTTTTCCTGTCAGGCTTTTCATCTCTTGCTTGTTCTGGTAAAACTCTGTTTCTCCTGGATTGCTTAACAGAGATTTGTTTTTAAAGAGGATGTAATAGTGAGCGTATTATTCATCAGATAATGGGGAAATGGGGCTCTCGTCAAATATTCCCACTTTAGCAACTCAAGAAATGACTGAATACAGGAGCTGACTGTATATGTCTGACCACTCCAGCTCATTTTATGATTCATTATATTGTAATCAGAGCTGCCATGTACACTAGTTACGCTTCCTGTTTCTCACACTTTGAGAAGTTGATGTCAGCTGCAGTGATCAGTCTCCATTGCTGCGTCTTGTCCATTCGTGTTGTATAGATATACATATCACCGCACAGCTGTACGTCCTTCCCACCACTATTGACGATCAAACACAAATATTTTTTCCACTCCCGAGTCTATGGAGAGGTAACGGTGTTACAAAAAACACCCGAGAGTACATTGCAATTGCCATCACGGTTTGGTTTGTATTGAGGTTTTTGGGCCACAGTTTAGGCTTTGGTTCGTTTTTTTTCGTGCATTATACCACTGTGCGGTTCACTCGCTTAGAGGAAGCTGCTTAGTGTGCTTAATTATCTGATAAAGACAGTTCAAAGACTGATCCTTGCTAGTCTTTAGTATGAAGGCTGTGTCATTGTTTATCTGCAGCCTGTAATAATTACAGGCCTGCCTTAAACCCACACACAGCCTTAGAGTGTAACCACACCTCGCAGCAAGCGAGCCTGGCGGAAAAAGTAAAATAAAGGTGGGGTAGAAAGAGAGCTACTAATAGAAGACAGGGTTCAGTCAAAGAATCCTCCAGTAGACCACTGAAGAGAGAAACTGCTCTAACTGTCAGTACAAACTGTCAAGCAGGTTCTGATACCTCACAAGGAGCTTCTGAAGATACTATAGAACCATAGACACTATATAAGAAGTGGAAGTGGTCACCATGACGTCACACACTGGTTTGTGGACTGGCGTTTTGAAGCGTCGAGTTCGGCATTTTGGCCATCGCCGTCTTGTTTTTTTTGCAACCAGAAGTGAAACAACAGGGTGACATTTTTAGGCAACCAAAATGTTATAATCAACTTTGATGAACTGAAAACACACTGTGAAAGGGTTAAAGTTCATAAGAAGAAAACACGGACAAATCGCAGACCGGACAACGCCGTGGTAGCGACCTGTCAATCACAAGGTAGCCACGTCCTAAAGCATCCCCTGCTTTATGGTCTATTTGACTCTAAAAGGGACCATCATTTACTAAATGAACATCATGCTGTATTGAAGAAGACTTGAAACTAGCAATTGAGTCCATAAACTCATGTTTACAATGTTTACTGAGGTAATAAATCGAGTGAGAAGTCGGCTCATTGTCTCATAGACTTCTATACAATCAACCTGAGGAGTCGCCCCTGCTGGATATTAGAGAAAATGCAGGTTTAAGACACTTCAGCATTGGCTTCACTTCTCAGACCCAGAGGTTGATCACTGTATAGAACTTAATGAGATATTTGATACGCTAACTTAAGCTAACACCATACACAAAAATGTAATTTCATTGTGTCTATCTTATAGTTTTTTGCTAATATAGAGAAATATCACACAGAGAGGTGACTGGCATCAGGTCAAGGTAACATAGGTGGCTGTAAATGTGGAAGCAAAGCACTTTTGACCTACCTATACAATTTTATATTTATACTAAGGTGCTAGAATATCCTTTCATTGTACCATACATATTATTACGGTTGGCCAGTTATGGATGTAGAGACAGTATAACAGTGAGTGCAGTTTTCCAGCCTTTTTCTTAATGTTTATTCTGCCCTCTTTGGCGTCTGGCCAGTCCCAATGCCAAGCACACATACTTTCCTCATGATGCCTGATGTATGATTTTGTTAGTTAAGTCTGGTTTTATTGCATGCAGTGGTCACTTGATCTTGTGGAATTTTCAGCATTGCCACTGTATGGTATTTGTGTCAGCTACATATGGCCTCAGTTTTCCTTGTAAAAGTTACCACGAATTTCAGCAACAGCTCTTGCATTTCTGTACTCACAACTCACTGCTTTAGTAAATGTTTGTGTTCCTATTGCACTTTGCCCCAAAGTTTGCAATCCAGTTTTTCTTAGCTGAAGGGGACTGTATGTGATTTTGGTGGCACATCTAGACACTCTGAAGAAGGCTCTGTGCCGCAACGCATAAGCACATGAATGTTATATTCCATATCTGCTAATAGATGCCCCGAAATGTTACACACTGGACCTTTTAAACCTGTTGCTCGATGGCATTCACCTCAAACACTCATGCTTTTGTAGTTTTTCGATTAGCAATTCATATATTTTCCAGCATACTAATAATACAATGGAATTTATACTGCATTTGAATCATGCCAGTAAAGGCTTTTGAATTTCAGAAAAATAAAAAAATCCAGTTTACAATGCAGATCGGTGACGTGATGCGATCCTGTCATTTTAAATATTTTTAGATTGCGTGCCTTTGGCAAATCAAATGAGTCAACATTTGTGATTTCCTTTGAAACGGCTGAGCTAATTGTTTCCCCTCTGCTCAAGAAGCTGATGTGATGTTACCCAACAGACACATTGCCCAACTAGACAGAAAACTAGGAAACGAAACAAATGACGGCAGTGTCGCACTGAAAAGAATCAGGGTCAATTCCTATGAAACAAAAGCTATCAGAACTTTATTGTTCTTTCTTGTTCAGCTCACCTAACCTGCTTCATTACTCCCTGTAATATTTGACTGACTGAGCTGCTGACAAACAAGACCATGTCTTTTGTTTTACGGCCATTTTTGCTGATCGGACGATCGCAGTCAGCGCTAACCTAAAATACATTGCATTTCCTCTAGCTTTGTCACAATGAACGCCACCCAGTTTTCGCCTGTTGAAAGCTAAGCAGTAGGATGTTCTGTTTGCATTAGCAGTAACTTAATACAGCTCTGACATGGTGTAAAGAGAGTGAACAGTAAGGCTGATATCATTGAGGTAGGATTACGCTGGATGCCTCATTTCCTGTGAATTGTTTGTGTGTGTGAAGGCAACTTTCAAGGATCAAGCCTCTTAGACCCGCGGGAGCCCCGGCTCAGTAAAGTTACTAGTATCATATGAAACCAGAAAACTTAAGGAATCCATTGGTATCAACCCTGATATGCTAGCTCTGAAGTTACCCACGAGTAACGTTACCCATTACAGACATGCTGATGATGTTAGTCTCCACAGTAGCCATTTCATTGTAGTGAGACCATTTTTTAAATTTTGACCTCACTGTATAAAATGACCTATGGTGACCTCTAGGATAATCACAGCCTCATGAAACTGTACAGCCACAAACTAGAGAACTGGAGCATTCAGAGGATGGATGGCTTTCCTAGGTAGATTGACAATAAGGGGGTTAATGAGCAGTTTCCAGAACAGAAGTGCTCGCCATACAATCGCAGAAAAAAATGCAATTCTTGCAGAAAACTACAAATGTCAAGTTTTTGAAACCAAATCACAGCATGGCTTTTTCTATGGTGTTCCTCAAGGTCTTGGTGTCCGGTATTTTTTCTATTTTAACCATTTTAATCAATTCTCAAGTGGTAAAAAAAAAAAAATGGTTAAATTTAGCACCAAATCTTTGTAGCATATGGTGTCAACCCAAAAATTGCTGCAACAACTTATGAGACATAAGTGAGCTGGCCATCATATGTGTCTGTCATAATGTTCTAAGCCCTTATACACTTCCATAATTTATTTAAATTAATTAATTCATGTTTATTTCTGACACCACGTACACCACTTCTATGTGACATCTACCGTTGACTCGCTAATCATTTAGAAGTTAAAGGAAAAACAAGAAGTCCGATAACTTTGCATTTTGAAAGTGAAACTTTTCAAGATAAAGGTGTCGGATCGGACCAAGGTGTTATATACTGATTAAGGCTGCTAGCATTGCTGGTTTTCTTTACTTTGTGTGTGTCTGTTGCTAGTAGGCTCATCTTTGTGTGCGTCCGTGCGTGCATGCATGTGTGTGTGTGTGTGTGTGTGCTCACACTGGGTGAGTCAGGTTCAAACTTGTAGTCTTGTGAGTAGTTTTTAGAAAAGCTTGCTCAAAGCCTCTGGTGTAGTAAAGGGTAGTGAATGCACTGATTCAGCATGACTTTAATAGAACTAACACAGGGGTGAAGGGGAGGCCAACTACAGATTTCATACCGTCTACAGCAGATGTGCAGTGTTGAAATAGAGACCTCTGCTGGAAATTTGCCTCAGTGACCAAGAAATGCTGATACATTTGGATACTTGATATTTTGGGCAGCAGATTAAAATCTTAAGAAATTCACATACTACAGCAATTCACATATCTGCCTGTTTTTTCTTTAATAAACCACGAAAGGCTTTGCTGAGATATATTTTTGTTCTGGCCAAAAGCAATAACAGTGAGTTGCAGACAAACAACATTAAACTAATAACACAATATGCGACCTAATAAGAATTGAACAAAAATGGGATTATCCTAGAAACATCCTAAAATCGCTCTTTAACAACCCAAGAGCTGTCAAAAAAACAAGACAATTAAGACTGATCTAATACAATCAAACAATAACTTAATGAGACTAACATTGAGACATCTAGATTCTAAAAAAAAATAATAGAGAGCATACAGTTTGAGCAGCGATGATGTAAATTCACAAAGAGACACCAAATATTGCACATATGAATATATGATAGGGCTGCCAATCGATTAAAATATTTAATTGCGATTAATCACATGATTGTCCATAGTTAATTGGGATTAATTGCAAATTAATCACACATTTTTTATCTGTTCAAAATGTACCTTAAAGGGAGATTTTTCAAGTATTTAATATTCATATCAACATGGGAGTGGGAAATATGCTGCTTTATGTAAATGTATGTATATATTTATTACTGGAAATTAATTAACACAAAACAATGACAAATATTTTCAAGAAACCCTCACACTTGACTATGACTTGCCCCAAACTGCATGTGATTATCATAAAGTGGGCATGTCTCTAAAGGGGAGACTCGTGGGTACCCATAGAACCCATTTTCATTCACATATCTTGAGGTCAGAGGTCAAGAGACCCCTTTTTATTTTCAGCTCCAAAGCAAAGAAATCTCTGGTTGTACTTTCGCCATTACTGTTCTTCCTTCGTAGTATTTTCTGCAACTGAACAACCAAACCACAGTGTGGATAAATCTGCTTCCGGTTTACAGCGGCACATGCATGCCCAGTGTACCTGAATGGTCGTGTGATATGCGTATTCAGTTTTCGTTTTAAAACGAAAACATATTAGTGTGGATGTAGCCTGAATGTGGCACTTCCTTTTGGTCTCAAACCCACCATTTCGCCTTGCAAACATGACAGTTAAAAAGTTACTTTTCGGTATAGAGCCAGTTTAAAGAACAGCTAAAATCATGTAGATAATTTACAACATTTGAAATGGAGAACAGGTTCTGTTATTTAAACTTGGAAGATTTTGTGTTGTGTGCCAAACCAAATGCAGTTTCAAAGTCCAATAAAACTTTTATTGAAGCTACATTTGTGTGAAAACGACACTATGAAGAACACTGTTCATACCTTCAGCTTTTCTACTGTAGATTTGAACACTAAATGATGAAAGCTGACCTCCATGGGATCTGTGAAGGCATGTGATTTCTATCAGCTGAGGTATTTATGTTTCGTCCTGGCTGGGACAAACCGTTTCATACATGAAGGTTCCTTCACAGATGGGCTTTTATGAATTATTTCCTGCTAGTCTTCCTCTTTAGTAACTCTGGTTGGTCAGTAGGAAGTGGAAGGCCGGTGGTAGATTGTCTCACCCACCTATCCACCAACCCACACAACCACAAGCTTGCAGAAATGAGAGCCAGTCCATACCTCAAGTAAAACACATTTCTTTAGGCTGAAAACACCTCCACCAGAGATACATGTATTTTTTCAGTTTGAAATGATCTCTAACTTTTTATTTTTCCTTAAAATAAATGTATTGTACTGTGTGTCTCCTTGTAGCTGATCGACTCGTTCGCCTGGGAAATCGGCACATTGAAGAAGGAAATGGGGAAAAAGACTGAGCCTGCAGAAGGAGACCAGAAGACAGATACACTTCTTGGGTGAGCTCATAGTGTACACATAAGACAGTTGTCTGGTTTTGACTGTGTGCGTCTGTACAACACACATTTCTATGTCCCAGCCAGCCATTTGATTTATTGTCATGCAGTTACCAATGACTTCCAGCAGAGAGCACTCTTAAAAGGCATTATACTGTATATTGTGTTATGTGAAATGTAGTTTGAAATGTGGTGACACAAAGCTGGCACCAAGCTGGCACCAAGCTATATCAGGGATCGCCAGATGGCATGACGAACTGATAAGCTGTCCGGGAACTGTTATGTATTTTAGTTTGGACTTCTTCCTGTAAGTCTTCGTACCTGGATGACATCTTAAACTAAACAATCCTCTGATGATATTAATGCAATATCAGCTATGAAAAGAAGTGTCTGAATGTGTATTCAGGCCATGTCTAGCATATGTTTGCAGGAATGTTTAGTGTGCGTTTCTGGTAATTCATTTTCTAAGACATAGTTTCAGGCAGTATGAAGTCACTGTGAAGAATTCCAGTTAATTCATCTTGAATTACAGTGTTAGTTAGTCACTGAATTAGTCGTCAGCTGTCTGATATTTGTTCCTCTAACTGTCAACACTATCATCTTGGTGCTGTTAAAGTTTGTGCGTGCTTGTATAGTGTGTGTGTGTGTGTGTGTTCAAGTCAGTACTTGCTGGAGGGGTGGAAAGATTTGTGATTAATATAAGTAGCAGTAGATTAATAGTCGATTAGTAATAAACAGTGTGAACAAGTACTTCCATTTTACTTCTACTCTACTACGTTTCAGAGGGAAATGATCAGGCCACTACATTTATTTGACATCTATGGTTAAAAGTTGCTTTACAAATTTTACATTTTACAAAATACGATGTATTGTTAGAGGCTTAGCTATTCAACACTGTGGGATCTATCTCCGACGTGGACCGATTTCAAAATGTACCAGGAACTGAAGAATCTTCTTCCTCCCTTTTCTCTCCATTCTTGCAGTGGAGTCCTACAGCCGTGTTGATTTGTCCGTCAAGCTGAAACATTATTAACTTGGGCAGACACGTCTTTGCCTCGATTTGCATCACCTGCCCACACACACAACCTAAAGACACTGATATCGTCTTCAAAAATAAACATAACAGTGTGGTTCTCTGACCATCAGAAAGCTAACAAACAAGGTTATCCACAATTTCAATACGTTTGGTCCAAAATAAATTAATATGTAAATGAGGTGATTTTTTTTGTCCTTAAATTTGCAAGGAAATGCGCAAACTTTATTTTCAAGTTGTTATATGCTCCAGGGTGGACACTCCTTTACATCTCCTTTAGTTTACATGTTGTGCCTGCTATTGGTTGAGCAACAGCAGACTTGTCCTAACCAGCGCTGCCCGCTGTGCTTTTGTTAACACATGGCTGTTTTCAGTCTGAATCCCTGCTGTGTGAGAGAGTTAGCTATTATTTTATAATCCACTTCATCAGGTTTTAGAGCAGAGCCACGGCTCAGCTGAATTTCACCTCACTCTGATGAAGTTCACTCACCTTCAGCCTTCTCTGTAGATTTATAGTCCATGTTGCCCTCATCCTTCTATCACCAAATTTCTCTTTTCTGCACAGACTGCAGTTAAAATAACTCTTTTTGATGAATGTCTATTTTTTGTTTTGGTACAGGAATGACCATGTAAGAAGTTAGGTTATCTAACTTAGTGACTTAACTCTAATCAACCTATCGCCCAGTGTTTTGTCTCTGTATTTACTGTCATTCACTATGTGTGCCTTTGTGCCTGCTAAGACTTTTTTATCTATGTATTTTGGTGGAAATAGTCATTATGTGTGTGGTGTGTCCAATCTTTGAAGCTTCAAATAATTGTGAAGTCACTCACCAGCTTAAAATAAATACTAAATTAATAATAATTAATAATAAAACAACTCAAACATATTCAGTTTACTAGAGGAGTAAAGAAACTAGAAAATATTCACATTTAAAAAGCTAAAATCAGAGAATTGTTGATTCTTTTTTTTGTAAAAAATTGCTGAAACCTATTATCAGAATAGTTGGCGATTAATTTAATAGTTGAAAATTAATCAATTAGTTGATTAATCGCTGCAGCTCTATTCTTCTTTACAGAGAAATTGCTCTCATCCTGCCAAAAATAAACTTGTTATTTATGGAAATATTCCAATCACACTGGAGTTAGTCTGACATCCTGTTAACGTTTGCTGCAACATTCAGTGGTGATATAAGAAAGTACATTACAGAGATTGTATGTTTGTTTTATCTTGTTTTCAGACTGGGTGAAGAGGTGGGAGGTCTCTTCCTGCAGGCCTCCCCCTGTCCTGGGATGGCAGCGGGGCTGGCTGGAGCCAGAGATTCGGGCTACGATTCCCTCCATCGGCGGCTCAGTGTTCTGGACCGACTGGTGCATACACATGCTGTGTGGCTACAGCTGGGCCTCAGCCACCAGGATGCCACACGTATACTGCAGAGCCAACCCGCTGGGGTGAGGAAACAGCAGCCACTGTGACTCCTTGTATCCACACTGTTGACTTAAAGCTTTTACTTTACCCACACAGACAGGCAGAAACACTTACTTCAACACCTCCTCAGTTGAGGAGGTTTTGACACACCACAAACTACAGCCTCCAAAATCAGTGCTAGCAATCAACTCTTCTTTAAAGAGGACCTATTATGCAAATTTTCTGGACCATACTTGTATTTTGGGTTTCTACTAGAACATGTTTACATGCTTTAATGTTCAAAAAACGCTTTACTTTTCTCATACCAGCTGTGCTGCAGCACCTCTTTTGCTCTGTTTACGCTCCTTTAAAACAGCGTTTTAAAACAAAAACAATCTCCGTCCAGACGAGCGTTTTAGGGCCGTTTCAGAGTTAATCTCCATCCATACTGCCACGCCTGTAAATGCATATCACATGGCCATTCACCTACACTGGGCATGCGTGTGCTGGTCTTAACAGGAAGCAGCGCTGGACACAGGAAATTGATGCAAAGCAATCAAATAATAGCTTGCCTCCTGCGCATGTAGGCAGTAGTAGCATTATAAAATGCAAACTTTAACTGCACAACAGCTGCTAGCATAGAAAACAAGGTCAGCATTGCTTTTTTAACTCATTATCCATGTTGAAATTAACCACTAGTGGTTGAAGCTGATGTTGTTTGTTTTCTTCCGGATCAGTCAGGGAAGGACACGTCATGACTGACCCAATCAAGAAGCGAACGTGGGTGTCCGCGTCATCGTTTTTCAAATGCCTCCGTTTCTGTCCGTCCAGACAAAAAAAACGCAACCCCCGAAAGTTTTAAAACTAAAACGGGGTCATCGGCGTTTTCCTAAGTCTCAGTTTTAGGGGCTCGAAAATGCTGGAATAGTGTGGACGCTAGGCATAAACGTAGCAAAAGTTATGTGTTTTAAAGCAAAAACGTATTAGAGTGGATGTAGCCTTACATGCACAAAAAACTATATAACACACTAAAGGAAAGGGAAAAAGTACAAAAGTACCTTTACAGTGTCGTAATATGCTACTGCAGTACATTTAAGAAAGACTTACTGGATTTAACATTATAGACATGACCACTGACTATTTGTGTAACAATTTAGCCACAAATTCACAGGCTGACCATACATGGTCCAGACATATACTCGGTTTTGACCGAGTCTTGTTCTACAAATCCAGTCATTAAGTGTTGTGATTTATTTTACTGAATTGTACAAAAATATAATGACTCACTCAAACTAATCTGCTTCATCAGGAGTTTGTGGTTTGATTGACAGTGCTCGCAACATAAGCTAACAACTCTGTGATTCAAATATTGCTAAATCCAGATTGGTACGTGGAAGTACATGACAAAACAAAACCTTTTCCCAACTAAGCCCTCTTTAAATTAGTGGTAAGCACACAGACAAAAACCCTGAGGCATTAATCTCTCAAAAGACACCTAAGTCAGCAAAAGTCCATCAAGAATGACGCAGTTCTTCAAGTAAACAATGAAGTTAATGTTTTGATTGGATGTTTCCTCCCCTGGCCTGCAGACATTCATGATGAGGAAGTCAACCAGCCTGCAGAAGAAAGTAATATCTCTACGCATGAACAAAGACTCTGCGGTTCCCGTCAAAGACTTCCCTGTGAAGGAGAGCCAGTACAGTAAGCATCTGTGAACCCGTACTTCATGTGTCTGTTTTTTTCCCTTTGAAATGCATGAAGCTGCCAATCAGGTTTCTGTGTTTTCCTCCAGCAACACAAACTATTAGAGTGGAAAGTAACAGATTAAACACTGGAAATACCCACTCTGCCCTACCCAGTGGCAAAATATGTGTATTCAGGTTACAGCAAAAATTGTCTCAGTTCCTCAGCTGGCAGTCTGCTGTAACAATGTGGCCTAGTGTTTGTACAGAGTTCTTACAGTAGTCACGTTTAGTGTGTGCAGAAACTTCTAATTATCGTCCACGCCTTAATTAATGACCTACATCCGACTATGAAGCAAGGCATCTGTGTCTGTACGTATGCATGTGTGTCCTTCACATATCTCGAGAACCGTTCATCCAATCTACTTCACACTTGGCGGGTGTATTGCTGGGGACCGCAGGACGTGCAGTGTCGAAGTCACTTTGGACACGCGACACATTCAGTATAAATAAACTTTGAAACTTTGGGCGGGGCTTGAGGACTCTGCAGGTCTCGACAAAGCTGCAAGCAGCACTTCTGGGGGCCAAGCAATCGGCCTGCTCCGAACGGCCACGCCCCGAATGGGCACTGCACTAGTACAATATAAACGCAGAATATGCATATGTACCTGTTGGCTTTTCAATGCTGGAAACTAGGGCTGTAAAATAATAACGCCTTGACGCAAATTTGTTTTAACACCACTAATTTCTTTAACGCATCATTTACTCAAGTTGATAAGAGTATTAAATACTTGACACATCTCCCTTTAAGGTACATTTTGAATAGATAAAAAATGTGCGATTAATCGCAATTAACTATGGACATTCATTCAATAAATTGTGACTAAATATTTCAATCAATTTCAGTCCCATATAAAATCAATTTAATCAAAATTATGAAGGTACTGTCCTGTTTGGTCGACAATATAGAGCAAAAAAGACGCCCACACATTGTCCTCTCAGGTTATTTCGTCTTTTTGCTCTATATTGTCGACCTGAGCTTTTCTCCTACGCACCTTACAACCTACAGGTGTGCAAAAGCTCTGCTCTTCTTTGCTGTCGTGTTTGGTGAAGCAACTATGGACTTACAACAGCCTCATAAGGAATAACTGACGTAGGCAAAAATTTGGTTTTGATTTTATTTGTATTCACCTTCTGTTGTCTGCACAGTATTCCCCTTAAGGCTTTGTTCCAGACTTAGAGGGTTATCTCATCTAATGTGTCAGATGTTTGGTGACCTTGGAGACTTCTTCCTCTTCCATCACCCCATTCATATTAGTATATCACTGAATCCACGGTTCTTTTCTTTGTTCTGTTCTATTTTTAGTTTCCTTAAAAAACAGGGATTTTCCTGAAGCTCAGACCAAATATCTCTCTGCTCTGAACGTGTGAAACGTCTCGTTCTTGTACCTGTGTGTGCTGACGCTTCTGTACCAGACAGGAATTTCCAAATGCTTACCTAATGAATGTATGTGCTGCGTGGGAATCACCGCCCGCAGCCGCCATAACTCTCCCTTTTTGCTGACTACTCATAAAACCTTTACACCGAAGAGTCTGTGAGCAATAAATACAGTGGTTAATTCATTGAGAGATGCTTCATGCTGAACCTGTTTGTTCTCGTAAGAAGTCTACACATAATGTCTTCCTCAGTGCATTGACAGGGATTGTCCCTCATCCTCATCCTCATCTGCAACCGCTTATCCCGTTAGGGGTCGCGGGGGGGCTGGAGCCGATCCCAGCCGACATTGGGCGAAGGCGGGGTACACCCTGGACAGGTCGCCAGTCCATCACAGGGATTGTAGTAGGGATTATTTCCTTTATTGTGCAGCAGTGTGATTTGAGAATGCAAATGCAAAATTTTTTTTTTTTTTCAGATTAAAGATTTTAGAAACATTTTTTGTTATATTATTAGAATTTCTCTTTACATCTGACCTCAATCAAGAAATCAAATGCTCTGGCACTTGACTTATTACCTCAGTAAACATTGTGAACATGAGTTTATGCTTTCAATCGCTAGTTTCAAGTCTTCTTCAATACAGCATGATGTTCATTTAGTAAATTATGATCCCATTTAGAGTAAAATAGACCATAAAGCAGGGGATGCTTTCTTGTGATTGACAGGTCGCTACCACGGCGTTGTCCGGTCTGGGATTTGTCCGTGTTTTCGTCTTATAACTTTAACCCTTTCATAGTGTGTTTTCAGTTCATGAAATTTAATTATAACCTTTTTGGTTGCCTGAAAATGTCTTATTCAGCATTCGGTTGTACTTAGCTCCACCCTCTCGTGTCATTTCTGGTTGCAAAAAAAAGACATTTAGACGGCCAAAAACCAAGGTGGCGACGGACAAAACTCAAAACGGCAGTCCACAAACCAATGGCTGACGTCACAGTGACTACATCCACTTCTTATACAGTCTATGGTTGGCCGGCAAAAAGTTGAACCTGGCCCAACTCCTGCTGCAACTCGATGCAATGTCATCTTGCAAGGTGCTGCATTGGCCTTTCAAACATGCATACATGCAAGCACACATTCCTGTTTACCCTGCATAAAACTGTGGTCCCTATGATATCTTTACAGGGTCCTTCATCTCAGTATTATAAACCACTGACTGAGCAGTGTTTTGGCATCTGACAAACCTTCAAATATCTTTGCTCTATTACTCATTTCTGTGTACGTCATCATCTCACCAGCACCTGAAGCAACACGTTTTTCTAACACACAGCATTTTTTGGGCAGGTGTGAAAATGCCTTTAGAGTCTACAGTCGTGCTAGCAGCTCTGTGAGGCTGCGCTTTGAGCAAAATGCAAACGTCAGCATGCTAACATGCTGATGCAAAGCAGGTATAATGTTTACCATTTTCATTCGCCTTATTGGTAAGGCTTACTAGGGCTGTCAATCAATTAAAATATTGTATTGCGATTAATCGCATGATTGTCTATAGTTAATCGCAAATAAATTGCAGTTTTTATCTGTTCAAAATTCACCTTAAAGGGAGATTTGCCAAGTATTTAACACTCTTGTCAACATGGGAGTGGACAAATATGCTGCTTTATGCAAATGCATGTATATATTTATTATTGGAAATCAATTAACAACACAAAACAATGACAGATATTGTCCAGAAACCCTCACAGGTACTGCATTTAGCAGAAAACATATGCTCAAATCATAACATGGCAAACTGCAGCCCAAC
The DNA here is from genome assembly GCF_043250625.1 of Sebastes fasciatus. Lineage (NCBI taxonomy): Eukaryota > Metazoa > Chordata > Actinopteri > Perciformes > Sebastidae > Sebastes > Sebastes fasciatus. The sequence goes on along the minus strand of NC_133803.1, from coordinate 27,527,907 downwards.
AGGCAACAACAGCTGTCAGTGTGTTGACTTGACTATGACTTGCCCCAAACTGCATGTGATTATCATAAAGTGGGCATGTCTATAAAGGGGAGACTTGTGGGTACTCATAGAACCCATTTTCATTCACATATCTTGAAGTCAGAGGTCAAGGGACCCCTTTTGAAAATGGCCATACCAGTTTTTCCTCACCAAAATTTAGCGTAAGTTTGTTTGTTTGTTTTTTTTACTGATTTTCCAGTGTCCTGTGTCTTAATCATGTTGTTCTGTGCTCCTGCAGCTTTCTCTTTGGTGGGATCAGGCCTGAGCTTCGCAGACCTGTTCCGCCTGGTGGCTTTCTGTTGCATCAGCAGGTGAGTTCATCACTCAGAAATACTCATGATCACAGAAAGACATGCAAACCACACTGATGTGATCCGTGTTTCACATATATGTTTAATACATATATATTACACAAACCATTATCTATCTACATCAGAGGTATTCAAACTGGGGGCATGTGAGAGTTGAAGGGGGAGCGCAGAGGGAGAGATGTGAGGCGCGAATATGCATCAAAATTCGTTCTTCTTCTCTGAGTCATAACTCAGTCAGATCTGAACACGCAGACATGATGGACGTATTGTTATGTTCAGTTTGACTCACACTTCTAATGACTGTCCATTAATCTGTTTCGAAATCATGGAAAGAAGAACTCCAGAATTTGCCTGAGAATCATCAAATTTTCTTCAGTGTCAAAGTAACCCAGTGATAGTTGTCTGTGCATCCATGGCTACACTGAAAACAGGAACTAGGAATAGCTAATTCAGCATACCTTTAATGGTGCCAACCATTTTTATGTGTACTGTTGCCATAGAGACCGTTGTACCAGGTTGACTTCTGCATGAACTAAATCGACTTGCAGCAAGTCGCGGACTCACTGAGGTGAGGTTTTGCAGTAACGACGACTAAACGAGCAGGGGAGTAATAACGTTACGAGGCACATAAATGTAAATGAGTCAAATTGAACAACTTAATGCTTCATCCACACACTCACAGCGGAGGAAAGCACATTGCTATCGACAGATGAGTGACAACTTTGTTCGGCTCATTTTCGTAAGCAGTGTTGCATTGAAGCATGGTGGAATTAACAAGATAGCTAGCTAGCGGACAGCTGGCTGGTTGGCTCTTGGGCTGGTTCCGCCAGGGGTTTGTGCTGCACTGATAAGGGAAAAAGAGCCAAACAGCAGGCTGGTGGCCAGCGGCAGCGCCGGTGTCGTGCCAAAAAGTGATTTCCACTGTATTGCCCAGTTTATAGTCTACAGCTGCTTTTATCAAGTCATAACGTGCAAATAAACATAACTGTATGTCCGTGGTATAATAGCAAAGGTATGTCTTTATGAAACTTTAACGTTTCTTGTAACAGAATAATCACAATTGTGGCCAAACAAGTGTTTGTAGTTTAGTTGTCAGGCATGTCATTTGCGGGATATAGGCAATAATAGGCTACTATTGTTTCCGATAATGTGTTTTGAATGTCTAATAATCTCCTTTGCATAATGGCTATGCATTATTTTACCTGCTCTGTGCCTTAGATTATAACCAACCCAGTACTTTTTACCTTTGTTGTACCACGGACATAAAGTTATGTGTATTTGCACGTCATGACTGTTTGATCCAGATAACAGCAGCCGTAGACTAGATACTGGCCGATAAATCAGTTTTTGGCAGATGATCACTTTTTGGCATGACACTGGGTCTAAACAGTCCTTCTGCCTACTGGCTGTCTCCAGGAGCTGCGTCCGTTCTCTTCCCGGTGAGCTGTGACCACACACTTTACGGCCCCATTGACGCGGTTCTGTTGTCACCATAAAAACTAACAACAATCGCCATTTTCTTTTGTACTGGTCAAATTACCACAGCAAATCGTTCAGTGACCTTCTGCTCCTATTTTATTTCTATGACTGAGACTCTCCTCTATTCATTCGTATACAAATATTTACCCTGTGTTGAAAACTTGTGCACAGTAAGACAAAATCAAACCGGGGGGGTGACGGGGGCTGTTTGTTTTGTTATATATATATAAGATTTGTACCACATACTGTTTCTTTTGTATATAAAATAGGGCACTAAGTACAATATTCAAAACACATAATGTAAGATTATTGATGTATAAAATAAATAAATCTACCAATCATATATTCCAAAATACCCATGTATGTTCACATACAGAATATATAAATCTACGTTTTACAGTGTAACTCTTAATAGATTTGTTGCTCTTGTGGGTAGACGAGAGTCTTAGTTCGGTCCTTATACAACAGAACAAAGCTATAAATTATAACGAGGGCAAAGAAGGAAGTGACAAGGATGTAAAAATAAAAACATTCCACCTTTACCCTTTATCTAAGTAAGGAACCACAGATGCATTTTTAGATGGTTACATAGTTGGAATAGAAATGCATGACTACTGTGTAACTATTCCATTGCTCATGGCGCCGCTGCTGCCAGAGCAGTCAGATTTGTCTTATCTTGACTCATTGTTGTGTAACTGTTACAGCGCAGACAGTGAGCCTTTTTTTTTTTACATTTTTGGAGACACTAAAGTTACTTTGTCAGCCAACAGTGGCAAATCATTGAAATGTTACATACCAATAGTGTGCAGAAAACAAAGTTCAGTTTACTGTTATGAGCTTTTTGTAATTAACCTCAGTTCTAGATAATGATTGTTTATTTCTGGGTATGGTGCACGGGAACGAGACAAACTTAACAGGGACCCACACATAAAAAAAACTCGTCTGTAGTGCTGCTAGAGGTAAAAAACACAGCTTAGCATTACTGGCTGTCAAAGTTAACGCAAATTTTAGGTTGTAGCGGGCTCAGTTTTAAAGCTAGAGTGAAGATACTGGCATCATATGAAACCAGAAAACCTAATGAATCAATTGGTACCAACCATGTCATACTAGCTTGTCAAGAAGGAGTCTAAATAACGCTCCAAACTTATGCTAAATCTTGTTTAGGAAAAACTGTCATGGCCATTTTCAAAAGGGGTCACTTGACCTTGGTTCCATGGGTACCCACGAGTCTCCCCTTTACAGACATGCCCACTTTAAGATAATCCCATGCAGTTTGGGGCAAGTCATAGTCAAGTCAGCACACTGACACACTGACAGCTGTTGTTGCCTGTTGGGCTGCAGTTTGCCATGTTATGATTTGAGCATATTCTTTATGCTAAATGCAGTACCTGTGAGGGTTTCTGGACAATATTTGTAATTGTTTTGCGTTGTTAATTGATTTCCAATAATAAATATATACATATATTTGCATAAAGCAAGCATATTTGTCCACTCCCATGTTGATAAGAGTGTTAAATACCAGACAAATCTCCCTTTAAGGTACATTTTGAACAGATAAAAACTGCAATTTATTTGCGATTAACTATAGACAATCATGCGATTAATCGCAATACAATATTTTAATTGATTGACAGTCCTATTTAGCATGTTTTAATGACTTACACTCTATTTATATTATTTGTATTTATTTATTGTTTGTCCTAAATACCCAAAATGCCATTTCACATATATGTCACTTTATGTGCCTCTGGTTTCTACAATAGTTCAACCACTGCAGTCATTTATCATATTTAAAGCGTGCAGGTTTCACTGAGAGATTATGTCCTTCACAAATCTGCAGGTCAAGCCTTAAGCTTTGATCACTCGAGGTTTGAGGCCTTTGGAAAGCTCGTAAAAGACACACTGGGAGGAGAGCAGCAGGCACATATTACCCTCCGGTCGTGTGGTTGAATATACACCACACACCCAGGCTACGCCACGCTTCTCTCTCTTCCAACTAAGTGACTCACCCTCTGTTTGGAATAGGTTTTCAGTCCCGCCCTCATTTACTGGATTTTCCTTTTTCTCTGTTGACCCAAGTCCTTTCTCCCTTTCACACAATCTTTTCTCTTTTTCTTAGGGATGTGTTACCCTTCACTCTGAAGCTTCCAGAAGCCATCGCTTCAGCCACAACGTCTGCTGATCTGGAGGAGGTTGCTAAACTCGGAGCAGGTTTGTTCTGAAATTTGAAAATATATTTGGGGAACAAGCATGCAGTTGGGGGAATCTGTGAACTAATGGCAGGTGGAAGGTGATTATATGAAGATTTTTTGATTGCATTGCAGAAGAAAACAACAGAATATAGATAAAAGACAATAGATACAAAATAATCATGCTTCATGCTGAGAGCGATTCCTTTAATATTTGCAAATGAAGCCGTTTACACGTGTACAAATTAACAGTCTAGAAAGACAGAGACATGTTTAAATCACTGGAGAGATTTCTCCAGAACGGTTTTGTGCAGAGGTATATTATCATTGTGTCTTGTCATGAGTTGTGTTTATTATAAATATTCCTTATTGCATCAACAGACACACTTCTCCAGGCAGTTTGAATCAATTATTGGTAGTATTGCATCAGTTTTTTTGCAGCTAAACTGATGTGTGCAGTTCCCTCAGCCTTTTTTGCTGATTCAGAAAACTAGTGTTTAATTCCATCCCACATCTGTTGTGTGTAAAAAAAACAATTCCCCCCGAGGCGTGACACTCGTAAAGCCCATCTCAACCACATTCCCCCTCTGCTCGAAAGATTAACTGGCATGCTTGTGCTAAATGACTCACCCCCGGGGACAAAAGCCTCTTCCAGGCCGAGATCAGTGCTGCTCAGCTGGGCATGGACTCAGGCGAGAGCTGTGTGCCTCTGGAGCTTTTTCCTTCCCTCCCAGCTGCGGAAGGCCTCGGTCTTATTACAGCCGTCACCACAAAATGTTGTCATTCATATAATCTGACACCTCCATCTCAAAAAAAAGGTAATTTTTACTGTAATGAAGACCGTGGTTGTTATTATCACACGATCATTTCATTTATTTCTTAAAAGAGCAGACATTATTTTGACTACCTTCTTCTTCTAACTTATACTTTGTACATTTTTATTTAGTTTGAGGCAAAAATAAAGGTTTAAAAGTGTGTAGGTGTTGGTGGATTAATCTTCCACACCACTGGCCTTTTCATAACTCACTCAGTGTGACCTTTCTGTCCATTCAGGCTCGGGTGCAGTGACTCAGCTCTGAGCTATCATGTGTACTCTAGGCTGATTCAGCCAGACTTCCAGTGTCCCTCAGCCTGACAGCCTCTTAAAGAGTGCAGGATGACACACAATGATTTGATGAGACTCTCATGTGGTCTCAAATGATCTCTTGTATTCCTCGGTCTCTCTCTCGCTCTCTTTCTTTCTTTCATTCATTCATAAAAGGGTTCCTGTTTAGTGAGGTGACACAATGGCGGGTTTTGTGTCTATGAAGGTACTTGAGCGGCAGTGAATAGTAGATCTAAAAGGCAGTTCTGACGTATAGGAGCTACATTAATGGCTGGGAAAGTTGAGAAAAGAGCACTGTTGACTCTGACGTCTTCACAGTGTCATATCACCTGTTATATGGTGCTCCACCTGTGATGACAGGTTGGTTTAGGAGGCAGTTTGTTATCTTTTGTGATGCCGTTTGAAGGCTTGTCTGTTCATTCATCAAACTCAAAGCATGAGAAGCTTGGCAGGGCCAGTTTAAGCATTTGAGTTTTTATTTGTGTTTCGGTGGTATATTTTACAAGGGATCAAAATCGATGCAGAAGAAACAAGAGATATTGTCTTTTTTATTCCATGCATTCTTCCTCCTTGTTTAAGGCACTCCTGCATTGGCTTCACTTTTCAGACCCAGAGGTAGCCCACTGGTACAGATGATCTTTTTTTCCCACTCAAACGGCTTTTAGGCACGGCGCATAAAATGTGCAAAAAAGGTGCTGCGCCTAAGCTGTATAATGGCAGGGAAAACCCTGAGTTCGGAGTTTGCTATAATGGTAGGGTAGAAGTTAAAGAAACAGGTTTGTTCCTGAAAAATCCTGGCTCCAATCTGAAATATTAGTATACAGTATTTTCCTAATACTTTTACATAGTCACACAGGTGGACCGTGAGAAGAATATCAAACTTGACAATTTCCTGTTTTATAGTCAAGTTGAACAATCTGCTAAGTAAATCTGACAGATGGCGCCACATATCAGTTAAGATTATTTCTTTCTCTCAGCTTTAGAGCTGCTACAAGTTCTCGTTTACCGACTTTTGAGATCACACTTGTTGCCTTTCATCACTCAAGTTTTGGAGCGTGTTAAAGGGCATGCAGCGTGATAATCAAAGTCAAATCTACGGCCCACATTGGCATGTAATACGTATATCTTTGTTTGATCTACTTAGTTGCTGTACATTGTACTAAGCCAAGTGAGTAATTACGTTTTTGAAATATTCCCAGCTCTGCAAGAACCAAAGTGACTGACTTAATGTCCCGTACAGTCTGTTAGTTCGGTCTATTTTTGGCTCCAGTTCAGCTGTCATATACGTATGTCTCTACATGTTGCCCTAGACTTAACCTTGAACTTTCCCAGTTCTTACATCAACTACAACAAACCACATTCCTCTCTGCTCTCAGTCCTTAGTGTACATATAAATGGGTGTGTTTGAACACTGTAAAGCAGCACTTTGCTGTGCTTTGCATATACTTGTGTGAACATGAGTAAAACTATCTGATGACGAAATAATAAAGCTGGGGTAGGCAATATATTTTTGTCATCATTGGACAAAAAATTCCACAATAACCTTTCAGCATATTGTAATTCAAGTGTTCTGAGAGAGAACTAGACTTCTGCATTTCCTCGTGGCTCTGATTTCAGGCTTAAGAAAATCTATCCCTTGTAGGGAGACTTTGGCCAATCACAGGTCAATTCAAAGAGAGCGTTCCTATTGGCTGTTCTACAAATGCAGATGCGCGTGCACATCTCTTCAGATGGTGAAAGCCTGATTCAACGGCGGAATATACTGGAGGAAAAGTTGCTATTCCAGCAATGGCAACAACTGCTTACACTGCAAAGCAACCCAAAAAGGAAGGCAAAAAAGAGTGACTATGTCAGCGAAGCGTTTCAGAGATGGAGAGAAAATGATGCTAATAGTTTTGCCTTCTGCTTACGGCTGCGGCTAGCACTAGGAGTTAGCCTCATGGCTACGGTAGCTACAGCAGTAGCTCGGGGAATTTCCTCTCCGCCTTCTCCGTGAGCTCACTACGGATGTATAAAAAGAATTGAGCTCACAACTGCAGATAGACTATTAGCAACATTTTCTCTTTATTTTTCTCTAATAGTTTAGCCTTGTGCGTGAGCTCGCCGCTGGAGCACAGCCATGGCGGCTACGCTTACAGCATTTTCTCTCCTTCTATGAAACACTTTGCTGATATTGCAGCTCGCTAGAGCCTCGAATCGCATCTCAAAGTGCTTTACAGGCCCACAAGTTTGCAAAGAAAACAGGACGGTAGTAGTCATAGAATTGACGCTCTATAACGACACCAGGAACACAATGAGGATCGGGATGATGTTTGAAATTAATGACCAGTACTCCTGCAGGTCACTGTATGAGGTGTGTGCACCATGGATATGTAAAGAGAACTGGATACAGCGTTGGAGGCGGGCTCCTGTTCATTCCAATGAGAGTTGCTCAGTGGCGTATGAAGCCAAAATGGCTCAACTGTTGAATGATAAAGTACACATAGAGCAGGCGCAGTAGCGTTTCCTTTAACTCTGCCCCCCAGCCCTCGCACCACCCTTCGGTCTGGGTCTCATTCACATGAACGGAGGAAGGAAAATAACCTTGGATTCAGCTATTAGTGCATTTTACAACTTTTAGGAGCTAATGATTTAATTAAGGGCTATTAGAGTGTTCATACTGGGAAGTTGATTCACCTCAAAAACAATTATCCACTGATTTACGGACGTCTCTTTCCCATTGTAAGTATGGGAAAAAGTGAAATGCAAAAATTTGCTTCAAAGCCTGGCGCTCTTCCTTTGGGTTTTGGAGAGGAGAGCTTCAGGATGAGGGCTGTATTTCCAAATTCTGGCTTTTTTTTTTTACTTTTCCAGAAAACTGCCTACCCCGGGGAACCATTTGAAAATGCTGAAAAGTCATTATGGAATTTTTTCCCAATAACACCCAAAATAACCTGCCTCCTCCAGCTTTAACCACAAAAACAAGTAATAGAAGTGACAGTAAACAAGTAGTAGAGTAGGAGGGGAATAGGAAAAACGTGTCTCGGTGCGTCAGAGAGAGACAACAACAGAGAGAGACGGACCACGCAACTTCAACCGAAAGGGAGGGAGAGAGGCGGGAACAGCCCGCCCACATACACATTAACAGGAGTTAGTCATAACACAGATTGAGCATGAGTGAGCCAGAGAGTCGAGTTTCAGCTTGTGCAGACGCAGCGGTGTGTCCTCTGCAACACTATCAGAACCAAACAGAGAAGTTGGACCGAGTGTGAGATCAACAGCTCGTCTGTGTGTCATTGAGCTTTGGGATCACAGTGAGTATTGTTGCCCTCTCCTTTCTCCTCTGTAGTTGTGTGAAGGGAGCTGCTCTGTGTCTGGTACTAGTATTCCTCATGCGGTATTGTTCCCACTGGTGTGTGTCCGTCTTGTTTTGCTCTGTCTGGTACGGCTTGGACTCCAAAGGTTCAACAGATTGTTGTAGTTTAGTGCTATTTTCCTTCTTTCTTGTTTGCCGGGGAAAAAAGCCCCCTGAGGAGCTGAGCCTCTCAGTCAGCAGTGATTTTTGCACGAAGCAGCATTTAGAGGTTTTGTTGAGTGGTTATAATTGCAGGACTTGCACTGAGTCATTGGGAATGGATGAGTGGACATGTTTAAGTTGACATAAGTTAAGTTAAGCATTTTTTTGTATATGTTGTTTTTGCAAACTGTGCATTTGGTCTGAGTCTATACAATTGTCAGCTACCAAAGATGGGAAAACAAAAGATAAAGTTTCTTTACACATACTTTGAAAAACACTCAACAATCACCTTTAGGCTGTAATTCTTGCTGTTGGGGTCAAATGTTTGCATATGCTCATTAAGTAATCTGAAATACACAAAGCTATATATTAGGGCTGTCAAAGTTAACACGATAACGTGTTAACGCAAATTTGTTTTAACGGCAGTAATTTCTTTAACGCATTAACGCAACTTGCGGTTTTTAGTTTGTAGCAAGCTCAGTTTTAAAGCTAGAGTGAAGATACTGGTATGATATGAAACTACAAAACCTAAGGAATGTCATACTAGCTCCAAAGTTATGCTAAATTTTGGCAAGGAAAAACTGGCATGGCCATTTTCAAAGGGGTCCCTTGACCTCTGACCTCAAGATATGTGAATGAAAATGGGTTCTGTGGGTACCCACGAGTCTCCCCTTTACAGATATGCCCACTTTATGATAATTACATACATTTTGGGGAAAGTCATAGTCAAGTCAGCACACTGACACACTGACAGCTGTTGTTGTCTGTTGGGCTGCAGTTTGCCATGTTATGATTTGAGCATATTGTTTATGCTAAATGCAGTACCTGTGAGGGTTTATGGACAATATCTGTCATTGTTATGTGTTGTTAATTGATTTCCAATATAACTATATATACATTTGCATACAGCAAGCATATTTTCCACTCCAATGCTGATAAGAGTATTAAATACTTGACAAATCTCCCTTTTTAAGGTACATTTTGAACAGATCTAAAATGAGCGATTAACTATGGACAATCGTGATTAATCGCGATTAAATATTTTAATCGATTGACAGCCCTATATATGTCAATATTGTTCCAACCCAATTCCAAAACTGTTATTTGTCATAACCCGACCATGACAAAAACGGGAACGGACACAAAATGCCAAATAGTATTTATTATAACAAAGAAGATAAACTGAGAGATACATTCAGATGTGAGGTGTGTTAGTCAGTGATATCAGTAGGGTTCATGTGGATGTGCGTGGTTAATAGTGCAAGGTGTTGTGAAGTCATGTGAAACAAACAAAATGCTAAGCAAAGCAAAAGAGTTGCAGGCGCTGGCAGGGAAGAGAGAGCGAGCCGCCACACTGGAAGCTGGAACTTTTAAAACACCATCCTGTCGGTAAACACATTAACCGATGCAGCACACACACACATGCAGACTAAGCAGGGAAAATATTTCTATTGCTTTGGCCCAGCGTGAATCTGCAGTATGGCGCTGCTTCAACACTACGGGGAGAAGGATTTGCAGCTCAGTCTGTTTTAGACTAGTTCCAGTAATTGACATTCCTTGGTGATGCCATCACACATGAGTTAGCGTGTTAGCATGTTCAGTGGAGCTATTTTCAGACAAATCTTTGCCAACATCGTGACACTATTTTTTTTTTTACTGATAGCATTCACTTCATTACTGCGATGTTCTGGGCCAGTCTCATTAGCATAGTTTTTGGTAACAGTCAACAACTTATAGACCATCAAAGCATTCCAGTTGGAAGTCTGACTGTATGTTATTGCTAACATACTGTACTGTATTAGACTGATTAGACCTGACCTTACCTAACCTAACAAAAATGTGATGTGTAATCAACTTACTGTACAGTACATTCAGTTGATGTCTTTGGGAATACTGCTGCATATGTGAAAAACAGTTTCGCCGCTAGGTACACACACATCACGCACTGTGCTTAAGAGCATTAATTGCCGGAGGGGGCACAAACAGCCTTGCCATAAAAATACCGTTTGCCACTGAGGTGTCACCGACCTCGCGGTGAAGACGGCTCAACTTTGGAGTGATATTTCCTCCCTCCTTTCCCAGTAAGCTAGCGTGACATGTTTGATATCAACGGATTCATCGCAATCTTAAGATTCAAATGATGCCACTATCTTAAAAAAAACACTTATCATGAAACCAGCATCGGCCTTCAAAAGTCAGTAATGTTAATGCCAGTCATGGTCAGAGGATTAAAAGTAGGCCAAGTAAACCAAGAAGTGAGGAGGAGAATAATTCCAATTTTAAGATCATGGTGATCAATGATGACCTGCACAGAAAATATGCACTTTTAGATGGTTAAATTATATTAGAAATTGGCCTACCAGTAGGCTGCAGTTTAATTATTGGCCTATTCAAACAAGGCAATTTAATTTAATAGATCTATGTCAGCTTACCTTGTTGTTTTTTTCAATACAGTATGTTTCTGTTACTCGTGCATTCTGGTCAGATTTAAATGTTTTTGTCTCATAATCAAGGTCAATATGGTAGCTTTATTATAAGCAGGTTAAGAGGCTATGTCAATCCTGTATGCACAAAAATAACACAGAGAACGTCCCGGCAGGGCGTGCTTTGCGAGTTCGCAAAAAGAGGTGGAGAGACAGTAGCTAATATCTTGCCTAAGGCACAAAGTTGGTCACTGTAAATAAAGCCTTTAGTGTCTCCAGAAGGAGCTGTGTGAAGTCTGATAAATGTCCTCAGGTGATGTCACTTGAGTCGGCGTCGGTTGGGGCGGAAGTTTGAAAATGAAAAAAAAAATCTGGAGTTGTGGAGTTAAAAATAAGTGCTGCTGCAGGCTCCAGGCTACATTAGCCACGACTAGCATAACAAACCCAAATCTCTGACTGAACTGTCAATAGTCTAGTTGCATTGTGGGTAATGTAGGTGGTCAGGTTTTGACAAGGAAGGAGAATTAATGGAATAACAAAGACAATATCTCTGGTTCTTCTGCATAGATTTTTTTTTTAAACAGTCCATCGTGAGTCAAACAATGTTATAGAGTGCTCTGCTAAATCACCGGAGTACTCTTTTAATTATGTTGTTTGAAGCTGAATTTGTGGTTCAGGTTTACCCAAGCTAATGTTGGCTTCAAACCACATACTACTATGTTAACCGCCAGGCATGAGACAGAGCCTAGACATATTAAATTTGGTCATTAAATGTTGTATCACACCCTGTCCACTGTAATTGAGGAAGCATGTTTCTCTCACCGTCTCACACAGGCTTCTGGGATGCTCAGTCGTACCACAGGAGGACGGGCTCACTCTCCTTATCAGGACTAAATGCCCCCGACAGACCACCTCCTCCTGCTCAGAGACCGGTCTCCTTGCCCTCCATCCCAGGGCACCCTCGGCTTCTAACTCGCACCCCGTCAGAGCTCGAGTGTCTCCAGTCCAACGGAGCACTTTGCTTCATCAACCCCCTCTTCATAAGGGTTCACCAATCAGATGGCGACCACAGCGCCACTTCAAATTCCTCTGGTACAGTGAAGCAAGGCCTGAGGGAGGAACCCGTCAGCAACAGCCTAGAAACCAACAACACTCAACACTCTTGTAAAGACAGTCCTCAGGTCTGTAGCTCAGATCAAAGTGACAGCAGCCAGTCCGCTCAAAGCAACCTTCAGAGCCTTGACGGAAACACAGAGCTACAGGACGATAACAGCCAAACCAGCAGCAGCAGCAGTCAGAAGCTAAGTGCTGCAGACAGCGTGGCACGGTCCCCACCTCCACGTCCACCCCCGCCTCGCATTGCGCCGCAACGCTCAGCGCGTCCTCTCCGACAGCGCAGTATGCCAGAGAAGATCTCCTGGATCAACGTCCCCAAGGAGAAGCCGGAGGAGCGGGAGAGGGGCAGCAGCCTCCTTTCTCGTTTGGGCTCCTCGCTAAGCATCAGCCCCTCATCCTCCCCTCCCAAGAGACTCAGCATCAGCTCCCCCATATCCATCCCCCGGCCCTCTCTCCCCATCTCTCTGTCATCTCTCTCCTCCTCTCCGCGTCGGGCCAAGGCCTCGCCATCATCCAGCCAGGAGGATGCCCAGTGCCACGTGGCGCTGGAGGAACAGACTATTGAGAAGGCTATCATTAGGGCCAGACTGTTTCAGCGTAATGCTACCAGAACCCCCGCCCAGGACTCGAGCAGTCCTCCAGACCCTTCACCGATGACGACAAGCAAGCAGACAGATGTGACAGAAGAAGAAGAAGAAGCAGGCGAGGAAAACGGTGGTGGTGGTGGCCAGCGGCTCAGCGACATGAGCCTTTCCACAGATTCCTCAGACTCTCTGGATTTCTCCCAGTCCTCAGCCTTCTTCCTTCCTCCTCTGCATGACCCCAGCCCCCCCACCGAGGCTGACTTTAACACCCACCTCCCCCTCTCCATCGCACCATCCCACATGCCTTACTGCAGCATGGAAGAGGACGACGACGACGAGGACGACGACGACGAAGAGGAGCCCGACTATGGCGTCAGTCTCGAGAGCGACCAGGACCAAGACCAGGACCTGACAATGGTGCCACCGGGCCACCGCACAAAACGCCGCCCCAGTGCCAGCGCTTTGGTCCTGCAGAAGGCCCTGCGAGGGCACCTGCGCAAGATGAGCGGCGTTTTCAACTCGCTGCTGACGCCTGACAAGAGGGCGATCCGCAAGGTGATGGAGTTGTCCCGGGATAAAAGCTCGTACTTCGGCTGCCTGGTGCAGGACTACCTGAGCTACATGGGCGAGGGTGCGGGCACCCAGGCTTGGCAGGGCTACGCCTCGGGACTGGAGCTGCTGCAGACTCTCCGCCAGTTTATCACTCAGATGAAAAGCTACCTGAGACAGAGCTCCGAGCTGGAGCCGCCAATCGAGAGCCTCATTCCTGAAGACCAGATCGGTGAGTAATGAAATAATTCCACCATCTTTTACTCCTAGCTCTGTTTTGTCACCCTTCTTATTTCACTAGTTTTACCAGCAATTCACCATATTTACACAACGGTCATTTTGCTCTTACGTCACGCTCAAGGCAAGGCCTATTGAAAGAGGCCGTGGTATGGTTTGTGCACTGTGAATAATTGATGTATTTATGGAGAAATCTTAATTTTCATGGAAACACTATGTCACAGAATGCGTGACGTTCAATGCGGACGCAGCAGTTTCACTTCAGTATTTTGGCAGTGAAGACATTGGAAAACTTGTCCTCACATGTTTGCAGCTGGATGTGTGCACGTGTGTTTATGTGTAAACATTCATAGTGAAGCCGTGGCCATCAGGCTAATCTTAGTTAATTGTATGTTGTCATGTACGCTGGTGAGTCATTTGAAAAAGAAAGTAACGCCAGGTGAACATGGAGTTAAATCTATCTTTTGAAACCGAGTGCAAATCTCCTGTAATTCAATACTAAGATTTGCATTTCCCTCCTATTGCCCTTTATTATATCCATCCTTTATTGCATCTTACAATACCATGACCGCAACATGAAAGGGAGACCAGACACAACCACATAGATACATAAGATCACACACACACACCTGCCGGAAGAGCGGTCTGAATCATTTGGGCCAAGACTCAGTGGCTGCATTAGACCTTGGACGGAGTAACATGTAAACGGAGAGCACAAAGAGGGTTTTGTCTCAGGAGGAAAAGGGGGCTGCTGAACCAACCTGTTTCTACTGGCCTCGTTCAAATAGATCACCACAGGGTTATAATTATGAAGTCATGAATTGGGTGAAAAACTGTCGTCCTTTATCAGTAGTCGACACATAACATGAATACTAATCTTGAATGCTGACATTTTTACATTTTCACATTGGTTCTTGAGCAGGTTTTTTTTTCTTATTGGTGGCAATGTGAGCATCTGTTGTGTGTACAACATTTACAACATTTGATTATACCCCTGCGACAACGTAGTCAGGGGTATATAGCAATATATAAATATATATATATACATATATAAACTTTTATAAATTAATTTTCTCTGTGTTTGTTAGGGCGGTGTTTATCGGCAAGAATCTGTTTTAGGTTTGACAACTATTAATAGTGCAAGCTCTGAAGGAAAGGCAGAAATTTCTTATTTTTGTTGTATTTTTTCATGTTTGTAAGTTGCATGTGGGGGTCTTGCGTGTTTTTCTGAATGGCCTGTTTTTCACAGGAATGACACAATGGGAACTACTGCGGTTTCAGTTCTTGGAATAGTTGCACAACATTTTGTTGTGGCAGCTTCAGAGAGTGTTTTCTGTCCAACTCCAAGGCCGGCCGGCCGGCTAGCCAGCCAGCCCAGATGCATTTGGGTGGCTGTCTGCCCAGTCGTACAATCCCAGTCTTACTCCAACTCCACTTCTTTTAAAATCACTCTCCAATCAGAGTGAGAGGATTTGAGGCAAGCCCCCCTCCACTTTCTGTCTCACTCTGTCGTTCTCTGACGCTTTCTTTGTATTTTTTCTTGGTTTTTCCTCTATTTTTTTCCTCCTAATCCAGTCTCTCTCTCTTCTCTCTCTCTCTCTCTCTCTCTCTCTCTCTCTCTCTCTCTCTCTCTCTCTCTCTCTCTCTCTCTCTCTCTCTCTCTCTCTCTCCTGCTCTCTCCTGCTCTCCGTGCTTTAAAGTAATGTGCCAGTATTTTGGTACGACTGTTGATGCTTTCATGCAGTATTTAATGTAAATGAGGGATGGGTGTTTGGTATTTTCACACACATTATTGTCACTCATAATACTGCCTTAAATACCAGGAAAAGTAATTCAAGTTTAGCTAAGTTAAGCACATTTATAGGTGACATAGACAAAATGAAAAGAAAAAACAAAACGTTCAGAAACTAAGTGGAGACAGAACAGAATATGCAAGATGCTGTTGTTGTTCCCGTTTAGCGCTCACTCAGCAACCCAACCATGTGTGTGTTCAGGATGTTCAGGCGGGGTGAGAGGAGTGGTGGGGGGGCAGAATAGAGTTCCTTGTATTCCTCTCCACCTACACTGCGATGCTCTCCTCTGGCAGATAGTCTTAGACAACTCAATGTCATAAAGCTCTGTTTGTGGTGCTTCACAAAGTGTTCATGTGTTATGAAAACATCAACAGCTGGATAAGACCTGAGGGGATGTACTACGAAGCAGTTTTGACAAAAGAGCCAGGCTTTACTTGCTGGCTCGACAAAACCTAAAACCCCAGTCAGAGATAATAGGTATCACAACAGTGTTTTTTTTTCACCAGGCTCTGTGCGCGTTCCTAAGAAGCCCCGTTTGCTGCGTCGTTTGACTCTTTTACTGCACTAAATACGTGACGCCTACTTCAGTCAAGAGGAACAGTAAATTTGTAACTTAATATATTGAGTTTCCCACTCAATGCACTTTCAATGTTTACCGATTATTATAAACTTTAAACTTCATATTTAAGCGTCATACTCAAGAATTGCACCTAGGTCGGACACTGTCCCACAATGAAGGATATGATTAAGTTTTTGGTAGGGATGTCAAAGTTAACGCGATAATAACGCATCAGCGCAAATTCATTTTAACGGCACTAATCTCTTTAACACAATTAACTTGCTATTTTTAGGTTGTAGCGGCCACAGTTTTAAAGCTAGAGTGATGATACTGGCATCATATGAAACTAGAAAACCTAATGAATCCATTGGTACCAACCATGTCATTCTAGCTTGTCACAAAGGAGGGTAAATAACGCTCCAAACGTACGCTAAATTTTGGCGATGAAAACCTGGCATGGCCACATTTTGAACAGATAAAAAATGTGAGATTAATTGCGATTAACTATCGACAATCATGCGATTAATCTTCGCAATTAAATATTTTAATCAGTTGATAGCCCTAGTTTTTGGCCAAATCAAAGTGAAATTAACATTATTGATTGAATATTATCTGTGATAAATACAAAAAGTAATTTCGTTCTTGCTTTATTTACAGCAACAGTGTTGCTTTTTGCCATAATACCTTTTTGTAGATTCTTTATAGCTCTTTCATTATAACGACCTGTTCCTCTCGACTGAAGTAGGCGACACGATTGGCTCATTTTGTGCGGTAGTAGAGTCAAATGACGCGCCAAACATCCCCTTTCATTGGAGCACGCACAAAGCCGGATGAAGAAAGCCTCGGTTAACAAAGAAAGTTGATAATCACCGTTGTGATCTCTGATTGGGGCTTTTGTCGAGCCAGCTAAAGCAAAGAAAGCCTGGCTCTGTCGAACTTGTTTCACAGTACACCCCTCTGGTGGTTTGCTGTATTTGTGTTAGAGGGTCTCAGATATTAGCTTGGATTTAAAGCTTCCCACTGACAACCCAGAAAAACCTTTCCTTTCCCATCAACGCCTTTATAACTACTCCAATCCATCCAGTAGAGAGAATAAACCATTCTTTGCTGAATCCATACAGGGACTTCTGATAACTGCTCCCTCAACCTGCTTGTTTGTATGACCCAAGGATAGGTACAAAGGCTATTTTTAAGATGTATATTATTGAAGCAGGAAGTAAGCTATCTATGTATCAGGAGAGCTCCTTGGTCCACTGACAGGACAGATAGACACACCTCTCCTCCTGATTACACCAGCCTATTTTTACTACAAGGAGTCTCCTTGTCTACATATCTGTGTGTGTTTACATGTGTATGGGTGTGGATTGGATGTGCTTTTTACCGTGCTTCTATTTTTTTAAAGCGTTTCCCCGAAAATGAGGAGTACCTCTTTTAATGTGGAAATTCCCTCGTACAAATGTTGAGGACAAGATTTGTAGTGAAAGGTTAGAAGAGGGCAGAGAGGATGTCTGGTGGGAGGATGTTTATATCAAGCGGGAAGAGGCCCAGCATTGTTGAAAGAAGTGTGTGTTTGTGTCCGATTGTCTGTTTTGTCTGACCTTGACTGATTAGTTGCCCCTCAAGCAGACTGACTCCTCTGTTTTTCTATTGTCTGTGATAACAGACCACCAGGGAGACGGTGACTTGGGCTGTGACTTACGCCGTTTATCTGGTGAAGTCACATGAGCCATGTAAGCTGTAGGTGCGAGAAGTCACTTTGAAGCCAGAGAGCAGGACACAGAAATGCAGAGAGGTCAGCATTCGCTCTTTATCGTTCCTCTAAATTGCGGAAAACATATGACCACAGTGAAACTACACTTACACACGCAACTTTGAGCAGTCTTATTTGTATGTACATTTTCTCCCCTTTTAGAATTACATAAGCCTTTAACTTAATACCCAGAGCAAGGCTGCCAACACCCAGATCAATGTGTCGTTACACCCCTAGTAAATACACTCTGCTCCCATTGCAAAAATGTTTTAAAAAAAGACGGTGGCTGCTTGCCATCCCCTACGGTTGGCTTGTTAATTGCAAGGTATTGCAATATTGTGGTTGTTGCGACAGCCCTGTGGTTGCACTGCATTCCCTGTTTGTTTTTAATCACTGTAACAGACCTGTGGGAAGATCAGTGATTATTGAGCTCTAAGAGAAGTATTAGGGAATAAAGAAAAATGCTAGAAATAAGAGGCATCTTTATTGCAAAGCTGAAAAAGGTGCATATTGTGCATTTAATACTTCAAATTATTAGTTTACAACTTGTCTAATTTGAATATTTGCTGCTTTTCTCAGTTCTCTATTATAGTAAATTGTAAATTTCTTTGGGTTTTGGACTGTTGGCTTGGACAAAACAAGACATTTTGAAGACTCAACTTTAACGGGCTTTTCTTACTTTTCTTATAAATCAAATGATTAATCAATTAATCTAGAAAAATAATTGGCAGATTAGTCAATAATGAAAATAGTAGTTGCTTTTCTGTACTATTGTCTAACAAAATTGTGACACGAGACAAATAAGAAAAAGCTTTTTTTGTCTTGAAATTTGATCCTTCGTATCTCTTTTTTACTAATTCTTATTTGTCACGTTAGTCTTTTGAAGAAGGGCAGTTTGAGAGTAAAAACATTTGTTTTTTTCCCTTGTACCTGTTGCAGGTTGTGCTGGGAATCCAGCACAACAATCTGGGAAGTACCTGTGAAAGTGAAAAATAAAGTTTTGTTCAGCATGACTTCTCATTCGAGCCACAGGTAGTTTCAGTAACTCTTTCGGGATCATAAGATAGTGGAAAATTGGTTGTTTCCAAATAGACAGGCTGTCTTTTTCATCCAAAATAACTCGAAATCATGAAGTTAAAGAGTCTCATCTTGGAATACTGAAATCAGCTGTCAAAGACCAACACACCTCTCTCTCAGTCTCATAATCCAGAACAAAAACAACACTTTGTGCTGATGCCGGTTCGACATGCTGGGTGCCCTACTTACAGGCAACTCTCAATCAGTACCTTCTTGTAGAATGAGGAAGTGTGAATGCGCTGACTGGTTCGGTGCCAGCCGATGTATCAGCAGGTAGCATTAATGCGGGTGTGGAGAAATGTTCCAGTAAGACGAGCGAGGGAGAAAGGGAGGTGGAATTGAACAACTCATAATAACTGACAGAGACTGATTGCTGTGAATGGCAGATATTGGATGCCATTAGGCCGTGGTGGAAAAGTAAAATCTGTGTCTGCAGATGTGCTCAGCCAAAAAAAAAAACTGCTGACTTCACTCTTTGCTGGAGGAAAGTCAGCAACACACAGAGACAGCACGCACACACGGTACTTATTCAGCAGTGCTGTGGTTTGGCTCCCTCTCTGCATTCATCCTGTCTGTGTTATAATATCATGGTTTGTGTTAGTCGGACTGAACGAGCTGAGCTTGTAAAAGCTGATGTTTACACTGTCGCTGTGTGGATCAGTGGGCTACCTCTGGGTCTGAGGAATAAAACCAAGGCCGAAGTGCCTCAAACTTGCATTCTCTCTAATAGCCAGCAGGGGGCGACTCCTCAGAAGTCTGATTGTATAGAAGTCTATGAGACAATGAGCCTACTTCTCACTTGATTTATTACCTCGGTAAACATTGTAAACATGAGTTTATGGACTCAATCGCTAGTTTCAAGTTTTCTTCAATACAGCATGATGTTCATTTAGTAAATTATGGTCCCATTTAGAGTCAAATAGACCATAAAGCAGGGCATGCTTTAGGACGAGGCTACCTTGTGATTGACAGGTCGCTACCACGTCGTTGTCCGGTCCGAGAGTGTTTTCGTCGTAGAGCTTTAACCCTTTCACAGTGTGTTTTCAGTTCATGAAAGTGAATTTCAACCTTTTTGGTCGCCTGAAAACATCTTATTCAGCGTTCGGTTGTACTTAGCTCCACCCTCTCGTGCCACTTCTGGTTGCAAAACGGCGACCAAAATGCCAAACTGTAGTCTTCAAAACGTCAGTCCACACACCAGTGGGTGACGTCAAGGTGACTACGCCCACTTCTTAAACATAGTTTATGATGTGGAGACACACCCTGCGCTCCGCTCCAGCAACATCAACGACACACACAACTGTCTTGGACTTTGATGTATACAGATGGTGAACAATGAGAGCTTGGGTAGCAAGTGATACAAAAAAAGTAGTGATCCGACCTTGGCAGTCTCCGGGAAGCTTGTAGGTCCTAAATAACAAGACCGATAAGTAATGTGATGTTAACCTTTGACCGTGGTGTTTGTCAGAGGTGGGATACAAGTGGATGTTTACCAGTCAGAGTGATCTATGGACTCTTATGCTGTTATCTGAGGGTTGTATTTAGTCATCCTGTGGTTGTAAATGAATCTATGTTGCAGTAATACAGGAGAGGCACAAACTGGTGCCACTGCTGTCCAAGTTAAAACTTTTGCATTGGCTTTGGCTTCATTAAAATCCTAGTAATGTTGATATGAAGTTGTAATTAGATTCATGTGAAAAAAACTCACCTTATTCCTCCTCTCCCCAGACCGAGTCCTGGAGAAGGCCATGCACAAGTGCGTCCTGAAGACCCTGAAACCGGTGGTGAGCATGGCCCTGCAGGAGTTCCAGGTGCGCAGCGGGGAGTGGCAGGAGCTGAAGGAGAACCTGGCGTTAGCCAAGGCCCGGCAGCCGCAGGAAATGGGCGTGGCCGACACGCTGCCCCCGGACCCCGTGGCCATAGAGAAGATCAAGCACAAGTTCCACACCATGAGTAAACTGTACTCTCCCGAGAAGAAGGTCTCCATGCTGCTGAGAGTCTGCAAACTCATCTACACCATCATGGAGGACAACTCTGGTAGAGATCTGAATATTGTACCAATTTTCTGCAATATGATAAACATAATAATCCTCAACTCAATACCATTTAAGACTGTAAAAAGTATCAAATGATGAAATTAAAACTGCAGGATCTCACCACCCTGGTCTGTCTGCCTCTCAGGTCGTCTGTATGGTGCCGATGACTTCCTGCCCATGCTGACCTATGTGTTGGCCCAGTGCGACATGCCTCAGCTGGACAATGAGATACTCTACATGATGGAGCTGCTGGACCCCGCTCTGCTCCACGGAGAAGGTCAGTTTGTTTAAACTGGAGAGCCTCCACCATAAACATCCCACAGAAAATAATGATTTCTCTGAATAGGGCTGTCAAAGTTAACGCGATAAATAGCAGGCTCAGTTTTAAAGCTAGCGTGAAGGTACAGACGTCATATGAAACTACAAAACCTAAGGAATCCATTGGTACCAACCATGTCATATTAGCTTGTCGTGAAAAAGATTAAATAACGCTCCAAACTTGCGGTAAATTTTGGCAAGGAAAAACTGTCCCTGCCATTTTCAAAGGGGTATCTTAACTTCTGACCTCAAGTTAACGGGTTCTATGGGTACCTACGAGTCTCCCCTTTACAGACATGCCCACTTTATGATAGTCATTCAATTAATTAAGCTGCAAATATACTTTTGCTACGAGGGAAATGTTACTTTTCTGAGTCTCGATCAACCTACAAGAGCCTTCATTTATGAACCTGGCTCAGCCGCACACAATCTGTACTTTAACATCACTGAGGAGAGGCTACTTGATTATTTAAAGAAACCCTTTGACAAGGTATAAGGAGTACAGAGAAACTTTTACTTTCACTGCAGATAGGTTATTTTATTTCAGTTATGCATGAGCCTACAGCAGTAAAACAGTAATATCAATCAGATGTTCTAATTGAAATCAACACAGATTATTCAATTCATTATTCAAACAATATCAATTTGTACTATGTATTATATACATCTTGTTAACCCTCTGCGTTTTGTGTGTCCAGGTGGCTACTACCTGACCAGCGCATATGGAGCTATGTCCCTGATTAGAAACTTCCAGGAGGAGCAGGCAGCCAGAGCTCTGCTGAGCTCTGAAACCAGGGACACACTCCACCAGTGGCACCGCCGACGCACCACCCAGCGCTCTGCACCGTCCATCGATGACTTCCAGGTAGGAGCACTGTCATACTGCAGACATGTTGGTAGTGGTTGCCTTTAAGCTCCATAGTTGATTTTAAGGCTCACATTTAAGGCAGGGATTGCTTTTTCCACTGCATCAAAAAACAGATTTTCCACCTTGTGAATGCCCGCAAACTAATTCCCGGCAGTTTACAGCCTGTGAACTCGGCGTTCGCCTGTGCCATAAATTGCCGAGCACTTACTAATAATAACGTAACAATAACTTTAAGTTATGTATACAATTAGTACGCCTATAAGACTATATATTCATGTGATATATGTTGTATCATGTTATTGTTATCATATGTGCTACACTATAATCAGTGACATGAATATTAATTTATTTGGGAAAGGAAAAAAAACATAAGGAACATGTTGATTAAAAGCAGTAGCAGCAGAAATAGCAAATGAACAAACACAACTGTGTGAAGTGTATTTGGTTGCATGCTGTCCAAATGTGGTCCAATGTGCAGACGTCTGATTTGTAGCCGTGTAGCCTGCTTCGGGTTAGCTTCCAGTCTTTCCTTAAGTGAAGAAATTGTTTCCAGCAGCTGTAGGGAGGTGAGAGAGGAGGGAGCGAAGTGAGAGGAGGGAGTGAGAGGAGGGAGTGAGGTGAGAGAGGAGGGAGCGAGGTGAGGTAAGAGGAGGGAGTGAGAGGAGGGAGTGAGGTGAGAGAGGAGGGAGCGAGGTGAGGTAAGAGGAGGGAGTGAGAGGAGGGAGTGAGGTGAGAGAGGAGGGAGTGAGGTGAGAGAGGAGGGAGCGAGAGGAGGGAGCGAGGAGAGAGGAGGGAGTGAGGAGAGAGGAGGGAGCGAGGTGAGAGGGGATGGAGCAAGTTGGGAGGGGAGGGAGGGAGGGAGGGAGGTGAGGATTTACTTACACTAGAGTGCAGGTCTGAACATGGCTGAGTTTCTGCAGACGGTCTCATAGTAGATCTTACAGGCAGCTGCAAAACAATTAAATGAGTTTTGTGTTATAGATGAGTTTCTTGTATACAAACATTACTGGGTGCACATTGAGGGGGAAAAACAGCTTTGGCAGCCGTTGTAATCAACGTAGATTTTGTACATTCTTGTTGACTATACTAGACCCCTGCAGAGTCCGACCACCAGATACCATATGATGGTTGTTAAGAGTTATGCTGTTGATCAGTTCATTTTTATTGATCCGTGGAGCATGACAGCTCGCCATGACCACCTGTTGCTTTGCTAGCGCTGTGAGACGAGAATGCTTTCATCCATAAGTTGTGAAGACAATAGTCTCCTATAAAATACAAGTCACTTTTGTGGACAAATAGTAATACACAGTTTGGAGCGAGCAGACATACGGTCTAAAGGCAGGAATTGGCATTAAAAACATTTTCAGAGAATCGGTTCTCCGCTCTGCTTCAGGGTTAATGTTTGGTTTTTTTCTTCCCGTCTCTCAGAACTACCTGCGTGTGGCGCTGCAGAACCTGGACAGCGGCTGTACGGCCAAGACTCTACAGGTCCGACCTTACGCCTCCGTGGAGGAGGTGTGTCGGCTGTGTGCCCAGAAGTTCAAAGTGTCAGACCCCGAGAACTACGGCTTGTTCCTGCTGATGGAGGGCAGCAGCCAGCAGCTGGCGCCAGACACCCACCCTCAGAAGATCAAAGCTGAGCTCCACAGCCGCTCGCAGACCACTCCCTTCCACTTTGTCTTCCGCCGCGTGGCCGCCAACAACAACAACACATCATCAGCTCCCCTCAATCTTACACCCAACCTCAATGACCTCACTGTGACCTCTGACGCACAGGCCAACCTGAATGACCTCAGCATGGATCTGTCAGCCTCCTCCTCCCAGCTCTCTCTCAGCTCAGGCCTCAGTCCGACTCTGAGCCTCAGCCTGCCGCCCAGCCACCTCAATGGCAACTCTATATCTATATGACTGTAACAGGGGGGGCTGACTGAAAGTCTGAACGGGGTCTTTGTCTCCCGGCTGTGACAGTATCCCCCATTATCTCTAACAAACACGGTTCCATGAGACCTACACTGGCCAGCACGTTGAAAGGATTGGGCAAAGCGCGGTGTCGTGCCAGTCCTTACAAAGCCTGACTTCTCCTTTTGGATGTCTGTCTCAGTCAACATCCCCCTCGCTGGAAAGTTCTGTCAGACAGACACGGGTGAAAGAGGAAAAGAAGAAAGGAGGGAAGGAAACGAGAGAGATTTTTTTTTTTTACTTCCTTGGCTCTATTTTTGGCAACTTTGCAATGCTAAGTGTGTTACGGACGACATGAACACTAACATGTGTTAGCAGTCCTGCCTTAATGCTGGTGCTTCCTGTGCAGATTCAGGGTCAGCTGTTCTTGTTGTTACGTTTTAGGGTACATAGAGGGAAATCAGATCTCCGAGACTAATCAATCATTTTAAATATACTACAGATTATTTAGGTGATAGATGTAGCTTTGATTTACTTATAACAGTTGCTGGTAAACTGTGTTATTATGTTGTTTGAGACCGTTAATCCTACAGATTGTTTGGCGACACCCAGTGGTGGCTGTTGCACACAGCAAGAGTTTCATCTGAAACTGAACATGTATGGCCTTAGGTGGGAAGTAATATGCCTTATTGCAACAACAAAAAAAGCAGAAGAAGGATATTATCAATGAAAGGTATAATATATATGGCATTTTATATGATAATCTTAAGGATTAACATTTTAAAATTTGTAAAATATTGTTCTTGCATGTAGTTTTAAGTGTAATATTAGAAACAGGCAGTTCTGCCGGTGTTTTAAAAAACATTTATGTATTTACTGATTATCCTGGTGATATGAAAAATACCTGATATATTGCGTGTTAAAGGGCATCTTTCTTCCATTCAGATTGACGATATGTGACCGAGGAACAAGTTGTGGCTGCCACATTTACAATTTTTGACAAGTCTACTTACTTAACGTACTACTGACAAAAGTTAAAGGTTTTTATCCTGGTGAATAAAAAGATGTGGTCAGTTATAAAATAAAGAATGTGTGGACTTCCAAGCTGGTCTGAGGTCACACAAACATGCTGTGTTGTAGATATTTGGAAAGACAAAAGGTATGTGAGGATATAGTGGTGGGCAGGTGAGGGAACGTTGTCTACATCAGTATTGAGTTTGGTACTGTCGATCAAAAAAAAAATACTTGACATTTTCTTGTGAATTTAAAAGGTTCCAGTAGTTGGAAAATCTAATTGCTATGCTGTTAATTTACTGAGTGTATTGAACTGTAACACTCCATTCGTTCCTGTCTTACAGTCATGAGTGGTAAGTAGAGAGGAAACCCGTGTATATCTCTGGGGGCCAAGTGTTCACAGTCTGAATTGACTCACACTGCCATGTTTTTGGTAATCTAACTTTCTTTAAGCAAATATGTGTATTTATGTCTCTGTGCGGGTATCTTTCACAGACGGCTTTTTCCATGTTCCATAATAATCTTTTTGGTGTCAAAATGTCATTTGCGCCCAGGAGACATCTTGTTTTGTTGTCATTGAATGATATCATAAATATTATTTTGCACTTAATAAATGTTTGAAGAGGAATTACATGTCTAACTTTGTATTTGTATTTGATCAAAGCTTAATAATCACAAGCCTTTTTGTACCACTTTACTCTGAGGTTTAGTACAAATTTCAAATTTACATGCCTAACTAGACTGAAAGCACTTTGGATTTATGATACATATGCATAGCAAAGATAAGTATTACAACTAGAATAGAAAATACATTGGAAGCATCTATTACTGTATATACAGTACATATTTATTTGTGACTTTTTTGACTTACTAAACTACGACATTTTTGACACACTTTACTATAATTTTTTTTCAACATACTTAATGACTTTTTTTCGACATATACTATGATTTTTTTTCATGACATTTTTGGACATACAATACTTTGACTTTTTTTCATGAATTTTTTTGACATACTATACTTTGACTTTTTTTCATTTAACTTTTTGACACATACTATGATTTTTTTAATGAATTTTTTCGACATACTAAATTGTAACTTTTCATAAAAATTTTCGACATACTATAAAATACTTTTTTTCATGAAAATTTTCGACATACTATAAAATACTTTTTTTCATGAAATTTTTTTGACATACTATGCTTTCTTTTTTTCATGAAATTTTTCGACATACTAAATTATAACTTTTTTCATGAAATTTTCCGACATACTATAAAATACTTTTTTTCATGAAAATTTTCGACATACTATAAAATACTTTTTTTCATGACATTTTTGGACATACAATACTTTGACTTTTTTTCATGAATTTTTTTGACATACTATACTTTGACTTTTTTTCATTTAATTTTTCGACACATACTATGATTTTTTTAATGAATTTTTTCGACATACTAAATTATAACTTTTTTTATAAAAATTTTCGACATACTATAAAATACTTTTTTTCCTGAAAATTTTCGACATACTATAAAATACTTTTTTTCATTTAATTTTTCGACACATTATACTGATTTTTTTAATGAATTTTTTCGACATACTAAATTATAACTTTTTTCATGAAATTTTCCGACATACTATAAAATACTTTTTTTCATGAAATTTTCCGACATACTATAAAATACTTTTTTTCATGAAATTTTCCGACATACTATAAAATACTTTTTTTCATGAAATTTTTCGACATACAATGCTTTGACTTTTTTTCATGAAATTTTTCGACATACTATAAAATACTTTTTTTCATGAACATTTTCGACATACTATAAAATACTTTTTTTCATTAAAATTTTCGACATACTATAAAATACTTTTTTTCATGAAATTTTTCGACACATACTATGATTTTTTAATGATTTTTTTCGACATACTAAATTATAACTTTTTTCATGAAATTTTCCGACATACTATAAAATACTTTTTTTCATGAAAATTTTCGACATACTATAAAATACTTTTTTTCATGAAAATTTTCGACATACTATACTTTGACTTTTTTTCATTTAATTTTTCGACACATCATACTGTTTTTTTTTATGAATTTTTTCGACATACTAAATTATAACTTTTTTCATGAAATTTTCCGACATACTATAAAATACTTTTTTTCATGAAAATTTTCGACATACTATAAAATACTTTTTTTCATGACATTTTTGGACATACAATACTTTGACTTTTTTTCATTTAATTTTTTTGACACATACTATGATTTTTTTAATGAATTTTTTCGACATACTAAATTATAACTTTTTTTATAAAAATTTTCGACATACTATAAAATACTTTTTTTCCTGAAAATTTTCGACATACTATAAAATACTTTTTTTCATTTAATTTTTCGACACATTATACTGATTTTTTTTATGAATTTTTTCGACATACTAAATTATAACTTTTTTCATGAAATTTTCCGACATACTATAAAATACTTTTTTTCATGAAATTTTCCGACATACTATAAAATACTTTTTTTCATGAAATTTTTCGACATACTATAAAATACTTTTTTTCATTAAAATTTTCGACATACTATAAAATACTTTTTTTCATGAAATTTTTCGACACATACTATGATTTTTTAATGATTTTTTTCGACATACTAAATTATAACTTTTTTCATGAAATTTTCCGACATACTATAAAATACTTTTTTTCATGAAAATTTTCGACATACTATACTTTGACTTTTTTTCATTTAATTTTTCGACACATTATACTATGACTTTTTTTCATTTAATTTTTCGACACATCATACTGTTTTTTTTTATGAATTTTTTCGACATACTAAATTATAACTTTTTTCATGAAATTTTCCGACATACTATAAAATACTTTTTTTCATGAAAATTTTCGACATACTATAAAATACTTTTTTTCATGACATTTTTGGACATACAATACTTTGACTTTTTTTCATGAATTTTTTTGACATACTATACTTTGACTTTTTTTCATTTAATTTTTCGACACATACTATGATTTTTTTAATGAATTTTTTCGACATACTAAATTATAACTTTTTTTATAAAAATTTTCGACATACTATAAAATACTTTTTTTCATTTAATTTTTCGACACATTATACTGATTTTTTTTATGAATTTTTTCGACATACTAAATTATAACTTTTTTCATGAAATTTTCCGACATACTATAAAATACTTTTTTTCATGAAAATTTTCGACATACTATACTTTGACTTTTTTTCATTTAATTTTTCGACACATTATACTATGACTTTTTTTCATTTAATTTTTCGACACATCATACTGTTTTTTTTTATGAATTTTTTCGACATACTAAATTATAACTTTTTTCATGAAATTTTCCGACATACTATAAAATACTTTTTTTCATGAAATTTTTCGACATATTAAATTAGGACTTTTTCCATGAAGATTTTCGACATACAATACTTTGACTTTTTTTCATGAAAATTTTCGACATACTATAAAAGACTTTTTTTCATGAAATTTTCCGACATACTATAAAATACTTTTTTTCATGAAAATTTTTGACATACTATAAAATACTTTTTTTCATGAAAATTTTCGACATACTATACTTTGACTTTTTTTCATAAAATCTTTCGACATACAATACTTTGACTTTTTTTCATTTAATTTTTCGACACATTATACTATGATTTTTTTTATGATTTTTTTCGACATACTAAATTATAACTTTTTTCATGAAATTTTCCGACATACTATAAAATACTTTTTTTCATGAAAATTTTCGACATGACTTTTTTTCACAAAATCTTTCGACATACAATACTTTGACTTTTTTTCATTTAATTTTTCGACACATTATACTATGATTTTTTTATGAAGATTTTCGACATACAATACTTTGACTTTTTTCATGACATTTTTTGACATCTATACTATGACTTTTTTTCATGAAATGTTTGGACATACAATACTTTGACTTTTTTTCATTTCATTTTTCGACAAACTATACTATGACTTTTTTTCATGACATTTTTCGACATACTATAGTTTGACTTTTTTTATGAAAATTTTCCGACATACTATACTATGACTTTATTTTATGAAAAGTTTCAACATATCATACTATGACTTTTTTCATGAAGATTTTCGGCATACTATATTTTGACTTTTTTTCATGAAATCTTTCGAGATTAGTATCTCTACATTTTTTTCATGAAATTTTTGGACATACAATACTTTGACTTTTTTCATTTAATTTTTCGAGATACTATACTATGTTTTTTTTCATGAAATTTTTGGACATACAATACTTTGACTTGTTTTCATTTAATTTCTTGACAAACTATAATTTTACTTTTTTTCATAAAATTTTGAATTTAAATTTATGAAATAAAAACCATATCAAAGAATGATGCTTTCACCCATACAATGAGCCCTTCACAAGATTGAAAAAGCACAGTACACCTGAAGGATCCAGAGAGCACCTGTATGTGATTACCACAAAGACCCAGCAGCGCTTCTACTCAGTTGTCTTCGATGCATCTTAATGGATTTGGTGCCCAGATGCTCCACTTCCGCCTAAATGCACATCCCCGCCTATTGGTGACCTACAAAATAAGGAAGAACAGACTTCAAGGCACAACCAAACAGACCAGAGGACCATCACATAGTTATTATTATTAAAAACATTATGATAATGGTCCAATAATATGATAAAGAATATATATAATAAATAAACAATCTGAAATGGGCCATTCTGCATCGTGAGTACTTTTACTTTTGATACTTTAAAGGAACAATATGAAGTACTTACAGCTAGTATTTTAAAGTGGGTATTCCAGTCCAAACTCAAAACATTGGAGCCGTGGCCCATCCGCTCCTCCTGTGTGACTGATAGCATTTAGCATGTATTAGCATCCGGTGTTAGCCTCTGTCCAGCAGCAGTAGTCAGGATCACCGTCTCAAATACTCGCTGCCTTGGTAACCAGCTGCACACGGACCACAGAGAGATGTGCCGAGGCTTTTCAGGTCAGGTAGAATCGAACATTATCTGCGTTGATCCAGTTTGTTCGCTTGCTTCCATGGCTGCAGAAGGCCGTGTTTGTCTGCCAATTTGTTCCATATGTGGCAACGGGGTGTTGAAATGGGCAGTGGACGGGATCACACAGATCCAAAACAAGAACAGACGTTCCGGATCGAAACGGAAATTTCAAAGATGAACATACTGGCTGTAGCATTGTTGTTGGAGAAGTCAGTATTTCAATTCAGCATGTTTCCTTAATCTCTGATGACATATCATGGTAATTTCATGATTTATTACATATAAATATATTACATATTGGTCCTTTAAGTATAGTTTGTTGTTAATACTTCTGTACTTTTACTTAAAATTTACAATAATTTTGAATGCAGTATGTTTACTTGTATTTTTAAATACTGGTATTGCTGCTTTTGCTTAAGTAAATGATCTGAGTACTTCTTCAAGCACTCCCTTCATGTGTAGGACACTTAACGATAAATATACAGGTCAGCTCTTATAGGTAAGTTTCTGCATGCATGTGTGAGTTTGTAGGTCCAACAATAACTTACAATAAGACAAGGCTTGTGTAACCTTAAGCAAAGACAACTTTATTAATGCTCAGGTAGGAAAATGATCTCTAAAATTACATTTGAAACATCTAAACACAAAGTAAACCATTCTGTTGAAAAGTTTCTTGTGTATGAAGAGGTAAAGCTTGGATACGTAGAGAAACGTATCGTCTGCAAACACTCTCACTCTCCACTCACTTTATATCCTATACTAGCAACAGCATGCAGTCATCTAGGATATCCAGTTCAAACTAAATCCAGTGCCACCTAAAAACCTCATTGGACTCTCATCCCAAAGTACATTAAGATTTACCATAAATAATTTATCATATTGAAATATCTCCATGCGAGTAAACAAAGGACAATAGTTTCGGAGGTCTCAAACACATCAAAGGGGGGTACAAGGGAGACCTAGGATCTATGAAAATATATTCAACAGATATACAGATTGAGACAAAAAATATATAAATACATTTACACCTATCTATATACATATGTACATCAGCAATATCACCCATGTGAATATCACAAATTATTTAGAAATCTCCTCTACAAGACGCCTCTTTTCAAAACGTGAGCGTCTTTATGGTAGTTTGGTTAGTTTCAAAGACATGGTACCCTATGTTTAGGTGTTAGGTACATGCAGTGAATAGCAGCACAGAATGTATGGAACCAAATAATCTGTAGCATCGATTGTTAAATGGTAAAGTGCATGATACAGATATTTTCTGATATATATGATAAACTGAAAAAACACACCCTGGGTTATAAAGATACTGATAAAAACATTAAAGGATGATTGATGACTTGTAACCAGTGTTTCTTCTTCAACAGCCAGCATAGCGTATGATATAGTGTAAATATATATATATATATATATATATATATATACATATATATATATATATATATATATATATATATATAGCTTAGTTACCCAACCAAAAATTAGCAGTGGCGAGCTTGTGGCTATAGTGATAGATACTGATTTGAGCCAGGAATGCTACAATACACATGCTTAAAGTGTCTGAATTTAATTAAAATCACCAACTGTTGATGTTTTGAAACTAAACTTTGAAGTGTTGATTTTAAAGTACCAACAGTCATCAGCATTTTGGGGATTTGAGAGAGAGAGAGAGAGAGAGACACGCTATATTTTATTGGTCCCATGACTTCCCAACAATTTCCTAGAAAGAAAATTATATGTAAGGGATAATGTACAGCGAGCCGGTCATTGTTGTGAAATAAACCCCGACAGAAGGGGTTTATTTCACAACAATGACCCGCTAGCTGTACATTATCCTGCATATTGCACGGCTACTTACTTAAGTGCTGCGTCAAAATTATGACTTTGAAAATCAATTAAAATGTATTAAAAATAAAATTGTTTGATTTTACTTAGTCAAAAATGTACTGATGAGATTTATGAGATAGTGAGGCTAAATGATGAGATACAGTAATAACTCCAAAAATAAGGATTCACGTCAAAATTGGGTTAGTCAAAATCAAAGACTAAATTATGACTTTGAAAATCAAATAATATGTATTAAAAATAAAAATGTTGATCTTACTTAGTTAAAAATGTACTTATGACATAGTAAGGCTAAATGATGTGAAACTAACTAAAAAAATAAGGATTTAAGTCAAAAGTATGTTAGTCAAAATCAAAGTCTAAATTATGATATAGTCAAAAATAAATTAACAATTTTGACTTAGTAAATACTTTTTTTCTGGTGGAAACGGACTTACATGTAATTCCTCTGAAAATCAACAACTGCTTATAAACTCAACACAACTATTTAACAATTCTCTCTTATTTGTTCAAATAAATAAGTTATGTACTTTGTATACTATCTCAGAATATTCTCTCCGTTTTCCCTATAATTAGCACCAAATCACATATTTCTTTCAGGGAAACTTTCAAATAAATTATTAGGAAATGATGGGACTTATAAAATGAAATGAATATATAAAAGCTGTGTCTTCAGTAACATTTCTACTCTTATATATATATGACATGCTTATGATAAAGAAAACGATTAGCTCAGATTCTGAATATCAAGGTCTCCCTTCAGGACGACATTATAACCAGATTCGACAGTATTTGATGATATAGTACCCTTCATTTGATTATGCTGTTTGTGTTGCAGAACTGACCGTGATGATGTTTAGGGCTCTGTAAGTTCATAACAGTCCTGTTTTGATTGTTTGTAAATCATTTCAGTGTTAACATATCGACAAGACATCATTGACAATTTGAATACATCATGTTAAACTCTTAATATAAATGTGTCTTTGATCATTAAAGCGGCATATTTACATATTTGTAAGCTCATAGTTATTGCATTACATAATAAGATTCAAAACACATTTAAACCCTGTTTTCCGGTCATAGCACAGAATACTCTGCCTGTGTCTCTGAAATAAATAAATATGTATGATATATAAACAAAAAAAAACATTATTTGTACATTCGAAAGACAGTATTTCTCAGATTTCTATATTTTATATTACTGGTAAATAAATTAAAAATGTCCCTGAAACAAATTAAGTTGAGTTTTAGCAATTGTCTTCCATCAAAAGAATAAAAATAAAAATAAAAGAGTAGAGCACTTGACATTTCAAATGAACTTATCTGGAAGAAAAAAGCTGATTTTTAAGTGTTCATTTCTGTGGTGGATGTCTCTGACTGAATAATGTGACTTCGTTGGCGTAACTTGACTCCTGTAGTGGAATATAAAATCCCCCCGTAGGGGTTCACGAACCACGTTGTACATGCTCTAAAAACTAGTAGGAATATTTATCTCAATTTTACCACAAACCTACCATATCTGGACAAATCTAGACATTAGGCATTACAAAATACAAAGAACTCCTGGATAAAAATAAAAGTATTAAGAGCTGGGATAAAAGTCCTGATGCTTTATATTGCATCTTTACTCCTACGATACTACCACTTTTAATACCTCACTTCCTCTTTGGGACCACAGAGGAAGCGAAGCAGGACATCCACAGAGGAAATAACCTCGTCCAAACGTGCTTCGGCTGTCGTTTTTAAATAATGCCACCACTGTTTTCAGTCTATTTGGTCGGTGTCTTTAAGAGAGAAAGCAGCAGTTCATTATTTTCTGTCCCCTAGGTGGCAGCACAGACTATGACACCTCAACACAAACATTTGCTTCCTTAAAACCGTGATAATTTCATACAAAGCTGCTTCATTTTACAAGGATGCTCTCCTTATAATCAGCATGCGTTAGGAGGAAAAACCCCCATGAAGCTAGTTGAAGCTCTTCAGTGCAAGTCAACATCCACACACACACACACATACACACACTACATAAACTAAAAATCAAGTCATTAATGAAATCAACAAGACAAAATACCTTCAGAGGGAAATTGTGCTTGTTTGTAACACGAGTGGTCATCTGAACAGATCTTAGGTGTGGATTTCAGCAACCCTGGGTCAATAAATAAAAACCTGCCCCGGGTGTTTTGTGACCTCCGGAGGAGAAATGTGCGTATGACATGAATAAATAATAAATATGACATCTGGGGTTATTTACAAAGGGGTGTGCTATTTACAGAGGGGGAAAAAAGAAAAACTCTCCATACAGCTAATTAATTTCCAGTACAAAACATAGAAGCTACAGCTGTGATGCTATTAAAGTTAATTTATAAAAAGGTGACTGGATAATGCCCTGGGGGAGGAGTGGGTTGTGATTCAGGTATGTTTCCCCTAAGATCTGTAGCTTAAAATGTTAATTAATTATGAGCACATAATGGAAATCTAAATAGTCCTAACATAACCTTTGAAAAATGTTCAACAGATTCTGTTCTCAGCTTGAAGACTTCAACTCTGACCCTGTTTAAACAACATTTTCTGCACCACAGCGCTAACCTACGCCCTCCCACCCATTTTACATCATTGCTTTTTTATAATTATTACTCTCAACTAGTAGATCTAAAAGACCTGCCTTTCCTCTCAGGAAAGATTAGCAGCTAGTAAACATCACTACTTTCACACCTAAATACGGGGGAATTTCAAAATAAAAGGTCCTCACGTCAGCAGTGGTCGGACAAAGAGTTCTTGTTGTTGTTGTTGTAGTCGTCCTCAGTGCTGTCCTCTGTGTGAGTGAGGACTTGTAACAAGTCCAATCTCTGCTCCTGAAATCAATCCCGCACCCTGGTTGTGAGCAAAACATCAGAGCGGCTCCATATTGCACTGAGCAGAAAGACAGGCGTCAAAAAAGAAAAGAGCAGAGTGGGATGTCTTCTCGTAGACGTGTGTGAATCAGATCTGTGTCAAATAGTGTTTGTTGATTAGATTTAGATTTATACTTTCTGGTTCTCATTCTGTCGTCGGACACCACCGCCATGTCTGTATTTAATACTTCACCTCACTCCTTGCAAACACTTCTAGTGTGTGCGCATATCAGTGTGTGTGTGTGTGTGTGTGTGTGTGTGTGTGTGTGTGTGTGTGTGTGTGTGTGTGTGCGTGTGTGTGTGTGTGTTTGTGTCATCAGTCCCGGCAGGTTGGCAGGTTGACAAAGGTGAAGATGTTGTACTCGATGAGGCAGGAGAAACTCAGGAAGACGGAGTAGAGGAAGAGACATGCGAAACCCAGGCGCTTGTCCAACGTCCACTTGTTTAGGTGAACTCCCAGGACCTGGACAGAGAGACAGACAGAGAGAGAGACAGAGAGAGAGACAGACAGGTGGCAGGTGAACCGATCAATAGACAGACTGAGACAATCACATGGAGAGAAGTCAGAGATGCTGTCATAAACTCACAGTCAGAAACACGGACGCCAGCAGGAGCCCCACAGAGAAGATCAGTCCTTTGCTGTTTAGTTTGATCTGCAGGAAGATCATGTGTGAGACATTAGTACATCACTATGAAGAGAGGGAAGTAGAAAAATAACTTTTCATCATACTCATAAACTTAAAGGGGATCGGTGTGGCGAAGTAGACAAGACTACCTACACGGGAGCAAAGCAATGTACTGCTGTGGACGGCAGCAAAACGTATTTTAGCCGCCTTAAAGAAAGACTCACCTGAAAAAATCAGTTAAAGTGTTAAAGAGCTAGAGATAGAATATTTTCACTGCTTTATCTTCCCATCAGACAGACCTTTCTGACGAGGTACTGAAGTCGTTGTATCCTCTTCTAAGCCACCAGACTCCATTGACAAATGTTTCCCTCGCAGAACACGGAAGTTTCTGGTCTACCGCTGCTTCAGTCGGTTAGTTGGTGTGAATGCTGGAAATGCTTCAGATCTGCTTTTACATGCATTTCTTCCCAACTGATTCATACTCTATGTGACGGCCCCTGCCTCACTACTGAGATGCCAGTGTGGATTTGGCCATTGATTCTTTCCCTGTGTCCTTGAAGGTATCACGGGAGAGGATGCCTGATGCAGAGCACCTGATGACTGATGCAGAGCACCTGATGCTGGCGCGTCCGGAGTATAAAAGCCCCAATCAAGTGCTGCTCAGGCCTCTTTTTCCTTCACCTGGACTCGTACCTGTCAGAACCTGCCGGGCTGCCTTTGTTTGACTTTTCTTTAGTTTCCAATTACAACACATCACACTTCATCATGCTCACACATCCACATCTACATTACTGATGTTACTGACTGACACACTCCACATTTGTAGTTATTTCTGTATATTCTTAATTTATTTGTAATAAATATCTTTAATTTACAATCAATCACTGCGTCCTTTCCCGTATTTGTCATGGCCTAGGAGCCGGTCTATGACAAATTGGGGGCTCGTCCAGCTTTTTTCCCGTTTGTGCCGCGACTTTTTGATAAGATCTGGTAATGAGTGTTTTTGTGCTTTTGGGCACTTTGGTAATTAGTTGCGCTCTTTGTGACTTGTTTGGACCATTTGGGTCAGTTAAAACGGTAAAAACTGTCTGCAGCAGAAGTTTGATCTTCGCCTGTTCGGGTGTTTCAGAGAATTTGGCGTGCGTAAAGTTTGTTTGGAGCGCCCGCGGCGCGCGGCTTGTTCCTTTGTTACCTAGTACCTTGTGTGCGCGAATGTTGGTTTGAGGGAAAGGACAACGTATTTGGGATGCTTTGCAGGGTAAATTTAATGACTTTTATAGGACTTTGGATTTGTAGTTGTTTCTTACCTGGATTTTGTGGAGAGAGGAGTTTGTTTCGCCGTCTTTGTTTGCGCTTAGATCAGCTGGCCCAGATGACACTTGCGTGTTGCTCTGTGCGTAATTGTTGCAAAGTGGTGCAGAGTTTTCCCTTGTAGGCTGTAGCGACGTTCCCTTTGGGTTCGTTGAGCTGATTTATTTGTAGTGCTGTGGCAAAAGTGGTTGAAGCTTTCATGCTTCACGGGAGCATATCCGTGGTTTCAGGGGGTTGCTAGCTTGCTAGTCGCTCTGCTGGGCCAGCGGTCTTCAGTGCATAAATACCCACCGCAAGTAGCTGCATGAAGACTAGGGATGAGCTTAGTTAGCTGGGTTTTTCTTTAGATAGCGGGGAAACTCTAAACCGTGTTGAGGAGTATTCCTCTTTGAGCGCAAGAGTAGACATTGTGGTGTCTGCCTGGTGCGGTTGTGTGCGTAACGGTGGATTTGCTCAGTTGTCAGTTGGCTTTTTGACTTTGTAAATGTCTGTGATTGAGGCGTTCATTGCTGCTCCGTCTCTGGAGTCCCTGGATACCTGCACAAAAGAGCAGTTGCTCTTGATTGCCGAGCATTATTCAGTGGTTGTTGTAGGAGACAAGCGTATGAAAGAAAATATTAAAGAGCCTATAAAATCAAAATTAATCGAAATAGGAATTATGTCCGGAGATGAAGAGAAGTCTTCTCCAATTCCTTCTGCTATGTCCTTTCAGACTCAAGGACTAACTTTTGAGCAACAGAAGGAGATTTTGATGTTGCAGTTTGAACATGACAAAATGAAACATGAATTGCAAATTGAAGTAGAGCGAATCCGTCAGCAATCAGAGACGGAAAGATTAAATATGGAGGGATATCGTTTGTCTATGATCAAAGATGGCGTGTTGTCTGGTGAGAATGAGGGCGGACAAGTGCCCAGGTCTTCTGTGAATCGTTTTGATGTGAATAACTTGCGCTTGTTACCGAGGTTTAATGAGAAAGATCCAGACACCTTTTTCTTGCTGTTCGAGCGTGTAGCTAAGGCTAGAAATTGGCCTGAGGCTGACTGTGCACTTATGCTTCAGTGTGTCCTCTCAGGGAAAGCGCAGGAGGCTTATTCATCATTGAGCCTTAAGGATAGCTCTAGCTATGATAAAATAAAATCTGCTGTTCTTAAGGTGTATGAGCTTGTGCCAGAGGCTTATCGCCAGCGTTTTAGATCATGGGAGAGAAAAAGTGGCCAAACATACGTGGAGTTGGCAAGAGACCTGTCAACACACTTTAAGCGGTGGTTAAGCGCCCTTGACGTCACCTCTTTTGAGGATCTGTGTGACTTAATGATTTTGGAGCAGTTTAAAAATTGTCTTCCGGATCGAATTGCGACATACATCACAGAACGGAGAAACACTACTGCGGCTGAGGCTGCTGTGTCAGCTGATGAGTATGTGTTGCTCCATAAGAGCAGTTTCAAAGAACGCTCCGTGGCACGTGATGGTGTTGGTTGGAGAGGAATCGGTTCTGATGCTGGATCATATGAGATGCGTTCAAGGAGAGTGGGTTTTTCGAAACCTGACTTTAAAGCAGGTGGTAACTTGAACAGCAGTGATGGCTGTAACTATTGTCGTGAGAAAGGACATTGGAAGGCAGATTGTCCTTTGCTAAAAGTTAAAGCTAAGGGAATGAGAGCTTATGTTAAACCTGCTGCATTTGCTGCTCCTGTTAAAAACTGCTGTGCTGCTGAGTTGCTAACTTCTCACTCTTGTGAAGTGGATGTTTTGGCAGCCTATGTTCCCTTCATACGAGATGGGTTCGTGTCACTGGTAGACAGTGATGTGAAAGTCCCAATAAAGATTTTGAGGGATACAGGTGCCTATGATTCATACATTGTTGACTCTGTTTTGCCTCTGTCTGAGGAGTCTGATACTGGTGACAGTGTTCTCAGTCGTGGGATGGGATTGAAAATTCTCCCTGTTCCTTTGCACAGGATGGTTCTCAGCTGTGAGCTGGTTAATGGCGAGGTAGCTGTTGGTGTGCGTCCAGCGTTGCCTATTGATGGTGTCCATTTTATTTTGGGCAACGGCTTGGCTGGTAGCCGAGTTTGGACCGATTCTCATCCCGCACCTGTGGTTACATCTTGTCCAACTGAGTCTGTGTCTGACGAGAGCTCCAGGGTGTTACCAGAAGTCTTTTCATCCTGTGTGATTACACGTGCTATGAGCAAAGTAGACCCTGACATGTCATCTGACATCAACAGTGATGATGTACTTTTGGAGGTCCCATCTCTGTCTGAGCTTCCGGTGTCGCTGTCACACTGTGAGGTGTTAAAGGAGCAACGTAGCGATTCTTCTTTGAAAGACATATTTGAACGTGTTTTGCCTGGCTCTAAGATAAATAGTGCTGCAAATGGATACTTCTTAAGTAATGAGTTGTTGTTCAGAAAATGGGTTCCTGTTGATGAGGATGGTGTGAAAAATGACGTTTTCCAGATGGTGGTGCCAACTAAGTTTCGTTCCCTTGTTTTGAAAGTGGCACATGACG
This sequence comes from Sebastes fasciatus, assembly GCF_043250625.1. NCBI lineage: Eukaryota > Metazoa > Chordata > Actinopteri > Perciformes > Sebastidae > Sebastes > Sebastes fasciatus. The sequence goes on along the minus strand of NC_133803.1, from coordinate 27,488,802 downwards.
AGTGTGGACATTTTGGTGTCCGGAAAACATACTTGAACATCTTGAAACATTACTTTTGGCCACGGGTCAAAAGGGATGTGGCCGCATACATTAAAACCTGCCATGTGTGCCAGTTAACTGGAAAACCTAATCAGAGGATCAAGCCTGCACCACTGCAGCCTATCCCAGCTTTGAGTGAACCCTTTACACATCTCATTGTGGACTGTGTGGGTCCGTTGCCGTGTTCCAAGTCCGGTTGTAAATATCTGCTCACGGTAATGTGTCAGACCACCAGGTATCCAGCTGCCTATCCTTTGAGGTCGATTACGACCAAGGCTGTGGTTAAGGCCTTATCACAGTTCATATCTATATTTGGTATCCCTAAGGTGATCCAGAGTGACCAAGGGTCAAATTTTTCGTCTCATTTATTTGGGCAAGTGTTGAAGATGTTGCGCATTAAACAGAACCAAAGGCATCGGCCTATCATGCGCAAAGCCAGGGGGCCTTGGAAAGGTTCCACCAGACTCTTAAGTCTCTTCTACGTGCATATTGTACGGAGCTAGATAGAGACTGGGAGGAGGGGCTTCCATGGCTGATGTTGGCTGCAAGGGAGGCTGTACAGGAAAGTACAGGCTTCAGCCCTAATGAGTTGGTCTTTGGACATTCTGTGCGTGGGCCCTTGTCAGTGTTGAAAGATGGCTGTGTTGACACTGAGCCGCCAAGGAGCCTAGTTGACTATGTCAATGGATTTAGACATCGTTTGTTTGTTGCTGGTAGTATGGCACAGGAAAAGTTGTGCGTGTCTCAAGGTAAGATGAAGAAGCTGTATGACCATCGTACAGAGCGACATGAGTTCAATCCAGGAGACCAGGTTTTGTCACTTATGCCTATTATTGGTTCACCATTTCAGGCTAAGTACACAGGTCCATACACCGTCACAGAGAAAAGGTCTGACTTGAATTATATCATAGCAACACCAGAGCGGAAGAAAACCAAACGTCTTTGCCATGTGAATCTCCTGAAACCATACTATAGGCGTGAAATTGACACAGACCTAGATCAGGAGGTGAAAGATGGTGTTCATCCAGCTCTTACTGTGACTTCGGAGGGTTCGGTGCATGAGGGAGATGGAGTGCCAGAACCTGACGATAGTCTGCTGTATGGAAGGTTGAAAAACTCAGAATCACTTTGTAATTTGGACAAGTTGCTGGCTCATTTGTCGGAGTCGAAGCGGGAGCAGTTGTCAGAGTTGGTACGCAAGTATCCGTGTTTGTTTGGCGACATTCCTTCACAAACTGATTGGGCGGAACATGATATTGATGTTGGAGATGCAAAGCCGATAAAGCAACACTTTTACCGCATGGCACCATCTAAACGTGGTTATTTGGATGCTGAGGTTGAGTACATGCTTCAGAATAATATTGCTTTACCATCGTCATCTAGTTGGGCTTCACCGTGTATTTTGGTGCCCAAACAGGATGGAACACCTAGATTCTGTACAGATATGAGGAAAGTGAATTTTGTGACAAATTCTGACTCATTTCCTCTGCCACGTATGGATGATTGCATTGATCAGGTGGGATCCGCCAAGTTTGTTAGCAAATTCGATTTGCTTAAAGGTTATTGGCAAGGACCTTTGTCCAAGCGGGCGCAAGAAATATCTTCATTTATCACACCGTCTGGCCTGTATTCCTACAAGGTGATGCCATTTGGGTTGAAGAATGCCCCTGCAACATTTCAGCGTTTGATGAACCGTGTCGTGTCTGGGTTAAAAGGCTGTGCTGTGTATCTTGATGATTTGGTCATATACAGTGATACCTGGCACTCACATCTTCAGCGCATCCGTGCGTTGTTTGACCGTTTGGCCGAAGCACAGCTCACCATTAATTTGGCCAAATCTGACTTTGCAAGAGCTACAGTGACATACCTCGGTCGTGTGGTGGGAAATGGTAGTGTAGCGCCAGTCCAGGCCAAGGTTATGGCAATAGCTGGATATCCAAAACCCACAACAAAGAAGGAACTCCAAAGGTTTTTGGGTTTAGTGGGTTACTACAGGAGTTTTTGTAAAGTCTGTTATTGAGAAGGAGGCTTTGTCTCTCATTTGGGCATTACAGCATTTCAACGTGTATGTAGGAGCGGGAGGGCCAACTTTGGTTTATACAGACCACAATCCTCTGACGTTTCTGCATTCTCTTAGATGCCCAAACCAGAGGCTGACAAGGTGGTCCTTATTTCTTCAGGCCTACAACCTTGATATTAGACATATTAAAGGAACAGACAACATTATTGCTGATGCGCTATCACGCGCCCCTCTGTATTGATTAGTCACTAGTGTGACTGGCTAGAATAATGTATTGTCCTGTCGTACTATTTCATACACCTGTTCTTTCTGTGCCACCTTCTTAAATTGCTTCTCAGGTACCGGGGTTGCTGATGATGGGGTAGAAAGCTGCGGGAAGAATATTCAGTGCTAAGGTCGTATATTATTTCTGTTATTTGTTTTTGTTTGCCTTTTGTTTGTTAGTTAGTCCTTTTGAGTAGTGGTATTTGTTCTGGTAGGATGGGTTTAAAGTATGCCGGTGTTCCCTTGGGACACCGACTTTAAGGGGGGGGGTGTGACGGCCCCTGCCTCACTACTGAGATGCCAGTGTGGATTTGGCCATTGATTCTTTCCCTGTGTCCTTGAAGGTATCACGGGAGAGGATGCCTGATGCAGAGCACCTGATGACTGATGCAGAGCACCTGATGCTGGCGCGTCCGGAGTATAAAAGCCCCAATCAAGTGCTGCTCAGGCCTCTTTTTCCTTCACCTGGACTCGTACCTGTCAGAACCTGCCGGGCTGCCTTTGTTTGACTTTTCTTTAGTTTCCAATTACAACACATCACACTTCATCATGCTCACACATCCACATCTACATTACTGATGTTACTGACTGACACACTCCACATTTGTAGTTATTTCTGTATATTCTTAATTTATTTGTAATAAATATCTTTAATTTACAATCAATCACTGCGTCCTTTCCCGTATTTGTCATGGCCTAGGAGCCGGTCTATGACATCTATTCAAACCTTAAAATATTTCACATCTCTCATACATTTATTGGTATTATTATTATTAAACTTTTAAATCCTGCAATGCAGCGTAGCTTCAGCTCTTCATTCAACTTTTCAATGACATTCATATAAATTAAACCTGTTCCCACTTTAACAACCATTCCTACTACGTCCGCTTCTTCTTACAACATTCAAGCCAGAAATTCAGTATTCAGCATCCAGCATTCACACCGCAACTTATTCAGAACCTTTTGCTGGCGGCCCCGTCAACAGCAGTACATTGCTTTGCTCCTGTGTAGGTACCGTCATCTACTGTAGGTAATACACTGACTATGGATATGTACCTCATACAACCCCACTGCAAAACATCCAAAACCATCCCTTTAAAGCTGCTGTAATGAATATGTCTCCTCTCAGCTTTGCAGCGAGTTTTATGGCCTCGACGGACCAGGATTTAAAACGGCGTAATTTTTTCCGGCAGAATCAATTCACGGTGGGATCAGAGGATCCACTCGAGGAGGTGAAATTAATCCATGCAAATGTTCCACGTACGTTTCAACTTTATGTAACATTATGGACTTTTATTTTTCTTGGTGTATTGTTCTACTATTGTTCCGGACCTCTGACCTTGTGTAAAATTAAAATGTGGACCTTTGATAAACAAAAAAAAAACAGAACGTCAGCTCTGTGCTGTTAATATCAGCAAAACAGTAGCAACCCTTTTCCACTCTCTGTCTACTAAGTACATCATCTGAGTACCATCTGGTTCAATGGGGACTGAACACAAATTACGCTTTTGTGAAAAAATGATTAATTATTTTTGCTAAATCAATAAATAACAACAACTCTGGCTAAGAGTTTTAATTTCTTTCTACAGTAGAAAAACACTAAATTATCTTCTTTGTGTTGATAATTTAGGATGGCGCAGTGCATAACCCAGCTGCTTTCATTATCAAACCAGTAACTCAGCAACTAATTACTCATTCGCTCTCCCTACACACACACACACACACATACACACACATACACACACACACACACTTATTATCATGCTCACCTCCATCACAGCCTCTGTTCATGCTTATTTATCTGCCACTTAATTGCTTTTTGTTGATCTATTTTGTATCTTGTTATCATTCAGATTGTGTTATCTGTTTTTTGGGATGGATATTTCACGCAGAGATTACTGCACAGCATCTTTTTCTGACTTTATCACATTTCTCACTTTATCTTTCGGCGGCTGTGTTTTATCGCCGCACAAAGAAAACTCAAAGGTGAACTTGAGAAAATACAATGTGTATCTTATCTGCTCAGCTGCTAACTTACGACTAAGTGCAAAGACACAGTTAGACAGCTTTTTTACTGTTAAATCCTGTTACATTGGAATATGGATTTCACATTAAAAAGATGATTGTGTTTGATACGGCTCATGGTTCCCAGTTTGCCTGCATGTTACACCATGAAATAATAACTTCTTACTTTGAGAGCTGACACACAGCGAGATTCAGACCAGCGGAGCTTCAATGCAAGTCCATCAAACACCAAAAAACACGTCGCACAACTGTTCTCCAGTCCACCACGCTTTATTCACCAAACATTTTCCACTATCTTGTCTTCATCAGGGTTTGTGTCTGATGCTATTTCTGTTTTCTATGAAATAACAACATCAAACAAAGGCCAACAGTGTCTCTGGTCCATGCTGTGGTCTGTAAGCTGCTCTCTGCAGATATGTTGGATTTTAACCCTCTGAGACCCACAATAGACCTGTTATTGTATTTAGGGGGATACAGGGGGTTTTTAGGGGGAGAAAGCAGGTCAACAGTAGATGTCACATAGAAGTGGAGTAAATCATCTGAAAGCTGGGAACCTGAAGATTAATTTGAGATGCAGCTCGGCACTGTGTGTCAAGTTGTTCAAGTCATAAATCAGTGAAATATATGTCTATTCCCACGCTCATTAATGTCTCATAAGTTGTTGCAAGCAATTTTTGGCTTGATACCATTTGTTACACAGATTTGGTGCTAAATTTAACCATTTTTTACCACTGGAGAATTAATAAAAATGATCAATAATCCGTCCAAAATACCACATTAAGACACCAAGACCTTCAGGAACACCATAGAAAAATCCATGCTGATGATTTGGTTTCAAAAACTTTTGACATTTGGAGAAATTCTGGAAGATTTGCATTTTTTTGGCGATTGGATGGCGAGCACTTCTGTTCTGGAAACTGCTCAGAAACCCCCTTATTGTCAATCTATCTAGGAAAGCCATCCATCTTCTGAATGCTCTAGGTGTCTAGTTTGTGGCTGTAAAGTTTCATGATGAAAAAGGCTTAAACAAAATGACTAATCGACTAAGAGGGGGCCGCCCTACTGTTAAACAAAGAAGTTAACTTTAAATTGTTTTTCTTATTATTATTTCCATCTAGGATACATTATGTTTTGAGTTTTGGCACTACAACTCCCATCATGCTTTGGGTGATGCAAACAGAAAGTGTTATATTGCATCAAAGCATGTCATGCTGCATTACAAACTAGCCCTGGATGTACAGACAACAATCTACTAGAAAAAAAATAAATCTAAATTTGATGATTATCTGAAGTTCTGAGGAGCGCCTATTTTACCGTATATGATTTCAAAACAAAGACTGGAATAGACGTCACCGCTATATGTGTATGACACCTGTGTGTTTCTGTTCTGACCCTGAGAAGAAGGGGTGCGAAGTACATTGAGGAGAGTGCTACTTACGTCAGAGCCGTAGTTGATCGCCAGGGTGTTGAGGGCCCAGGGGAGACCGAGCCCCACTAAGATGTCAAACACGTTACTGCCGATGGAGTTGGACACCGCCATGTCTCCCATTCCTGAACACACAGATGTAGACGGAGTTGTAAAGAAGAAGAAACAGAGAGAAAAGGTATACAGAGAGAGAGACGGCATGAAAGGAAAAGTGAGTGGGCGACGAGGAGACAGGAAGTTACACTGGGGGGTGTGGAAGCTGCGACAGGTCGAGACAGAGGTAGGCGAGATCAGTGGAGCTATCTGTCCGACCGACATCCCACAGAAAACAACGAAGCGGTGAAGCGACAGCAGCTACAAAGCGAAGGGATGGACGACTAAACTGCGGTGGCGAGTGTGTCTCCCAGCGAGCCCCCGCACACAGACAGACAGAGCCGTTTAAATATTTGATGACAGGAGCAAGAATAAACACAGATGAAAGGGTGGAGGAAGGGACCCTGTCGGGCTGTCTTCCCTCATCACCCCCCCTTCTTCTTTTGCAGCCTCACCACAGGGACGGAAGAGGGACAGTGGAAAAAAGATGACAGCACACACACTCCTCCCACCCATCTCTATCTCTGTCATCTCCCTCCCCTCTCTGGCTCTTTGATAGTGGCTTCACTTTGATTCTGTTGTTTGGCTTCCATCGGGCCGTAGGTGTGTGTGTGTGTGTGTGTGTGTTAAATGACAGCTTGGTAACCTGTCATTTCGTGGTGCGATTACCTTGTCGTGCCACTATTAGGCTGGCCATGCAATCAGGGACGCTGGTGCCGGCCGCCAGGAAGGTGATGCCCATGATGACATCTGGGATACCGAGTGTGAAGCCGATCACCGTTACCTGACAGACAGATAAAGACAGAGACACACTGTTGCTGCTTGTATTCTGCCAGTTTGTTTTGAACTATTGGAGAGAAATATGAGACAGAGTGAGGCGGGTTTGGAACAGAAAATGCCGTTAAAGCAACATTATGCAACTTTTTTACCTTAAAATAACAGCTGGGCTGGGACGATACACCTATCGCCATACTATCACGATACTTGGGTGCCGATTCGATAAGTATTGCCATTTTTAAGTATTACGATTCTACAAGTATTCCTTTTGGATATTAAGATTTATTGGATTTTTGTTAACTTTTTTAACACTAGACGACGGGAAAAAGTTAAAATCACACACTTCTAGGGACTTTGGAAAATATCTAAATTGATACAGCAGTACCTTTGAGGGTTTCTGGACGATATATTTGTATTTGTTTTATGTTGTTAATTGATTTCTAATAATAAATATATGCATGTATTTGCATAAAGCATCATTTTTGTCCACTCCCATGTTGATAAGAGTATTAAATACTTGACAAATCTCCCTTTAAGGTACATTTTGATTAATTTACGATTAATCGTGATTAACTATAGACCATCATGCAATTAATCGCGATTAAATATTACATATAATATAAATAATACAGCCCTAGTTGTTGCATGGTTATTTTTGTTATGTTGTGTTCATCTCCGATGTCACAATAAATAAAACAATTTAGAGTCATATTGTGTAAAATCCTGTTATATTACTCTACCCTCTCAGTCGACATGGTTGGCTTCTGACGACATATTTGTCAGTTCCAAATCTTTCAGCATGTCAACAAATGTACGTGTACAGCTGTCTGTGATTTACGGTAGAGGTGTACCACTCTTTTTTGTTCGTTTTTTGTCACTTAATCCTACACAATGCTTCTTTAATTGCTCCACGAGACATTAAAAGGTCCAGTGTGTAGGATATACGATATGTAGTGGTGAGGTGAGGAGATCGCAACCAACTGAAGCCTCTCCCGTGTGACAAGCGTGTTGGAAAACTACGGTGGGCGATGCGAAAGCATGAATGAAAGAAAAGAGAGAGAAAAGAGCCAGTGCGTAGAGTTCGTGTGTACGTGGGAAGTGAGTGGTGAAGCAGGAGAGAGAGAGAGAGCGGCGGCGACAGCAGCGAGTAACGTAAACGACTACGGTCAAAGCAAGAAAAGTTAACAGAGTTTGGTTTATCCGTTCTGGGCTACTGTAGAAACATGGCGATGGAACATAGCGGACTCCGTGGAGAAAGGACCCGCTCCATATGTAGATATAAACGGCTCATTCCAAGGTAACGAAAACACAACAACTCTTATTATCAGGTAATTATACTCTAAAGAAAAACAAACTTATTAATATTAGATTCAATTTCTCTGCCAATAGATCCCCCCTAAATGTTACACATTGATCCTTTAAAGATTTACCACAAATGTAAATGTATAAAAACACACAGGCTACAGCAGAATAGTACATCACTGAGGATTTTTTCTTTTTTTAATCTACATCTCTGCCTCCCCTGTTTTTTCCCCCAGTCTCTCACCATCCAGACCATGACGTAGGAGAAGGCGGCGATCCACATGGTGGAGCAGACGAAGGAGAGCATGAAGTAGTTGTCCCAGCGAGGCGTGGAGCAGTTTGGGACGGTGAAGTACAGCAGCAGGCACAGAGGCCAGGCCAGCAGCCACTTCAGCTTCTTACACACTCCCGCTGCAAACACACAGAGAAAGACGCAGTGTTGAAGACTGAGATATACATGGACCGTATGAAGAGGGAGGAAGGGTAAAGAGACACTGATGTCCACACATAAGAACAGTTAATTCTGTTTTTAAATATGATTAATGCAAGTTTAAGGAGCATAAGCAACAGGATGAATATTATTGCAGAGTGAGATGCAGATGAATGGTTAAATACAGTACTTTCAAAGAGGCAAGCATGCAGGAGTGAGATGAATGATAAGTTCATTTTAAAGACTTATTTTGATAAAGACATAATTTGTTCCAAACACGCTTGATTTGATAAGAATTACTCTGCAGATGATCAACAATAAATGCTCATATGACAGAATTGTGTTTTAATCACGATTCATATCTAAATAAGATTAAAATGAACAGCAAATATATCATTTATACTTTCATCATCTGTTTTTCATTACGTTTTTGTGTTTCACCCTTTTCATATTATTAGTTTTGAAAAGCCTTTAGCGTTTTTTTAAAGACTTTGTGTGATGAATGCTCTGATGTAGTACAACACCACAGTCAGTCTGCTGTTTAAGTGGAAACTGAAGCACGGCCTGTCAAAATAAAACGAAAGCTGACTGGGATACATATTTTGTGCCAAACCAACATTTAGCAACCAGTAAATGCATTAAGGGAAAACATATTGTCACTGCAACAAAACCAAACTACAAAGCTCCCATATCAAAGGAATATTTCAACGTTTTTGGAAATACGCTTATTCTCGCTTATTTTCTTTGAAAACTCACGTCTGTGTGTTGAAGTATGGTGCTGGAGTCGGGACGTGGTTAGCTTAGCTTAGCATTAAAGGGTAACTTCGGTATTTTTCAACCTGGACCCTGTTTTCCCATGTTTTTGTGTCTAACTGCTTAATAACATTTTCTGAAATTGGTCCAATATTGAGGGAGAACGCTGCAGCCGCCGGCCACTAAACGAGCTGTAATATAATCATTTGGGGCGACCTGGTAACGTCAGTTTACGTCCACTAAAAGTGATTGTTTTTGCCACCGACAGGTTCAGATTGTTATTATAAGTATCTGACAACATTATGGAAAGGACCCTACAGAGCAATGAAACGTTTTTCTTTCAATAGTGTGTGTATAGAAATGTGTATACAGGCAGATTATATATCAATGTGGAGTAGAGTTACACTGCCAGTTTCTCTTACTCTTCTATTTGTTTAAGTACATCTGTATGAGTGAGTCACTCACACCTTTTTACTAATTCTGAGTCTCCTTGAGGTTTCATGTACGAAACAAAATTCGTTTTTTTTTTATTTGTTTAATAGGAATTTTCACGTAATGCAAGAAAAAGAATAATATAGATATATATTATTTTATGTGATGCTTGAATTTAGTGGGGGTGAGATGTAATATATACACAATTTCAGCTTTATACATTGTTACTATTCATCTTTTTGTAATTTTACCCTTATTTGAAAGTCCTTAGGTGTACATATTTGTGTTATTTCCATATTTTTATAAGTTTATTTTATATTTAATATTATATACTACAGTATCCAAGGTAACGATGGAACTATAAAAGCTCATCACTGGGGGAACAAGTCAGACTGGGCTTGTATCTCCCAGGTGAACGGGAAGGGCTTCAAAGCAAATAAATCAACTAAATCCATCTTGAATCAACATCGGAGCTGTCTGTGGTTCGTTGGAGTGTGACCGCTATCAGCGGTACAATACAAAGTTAACGGGGCCGTTATGAACTGTGTATACAGGAAGTACACAGAAGAAAGACCTCCCGTTACATGTGCAGCAAAAGTGACACAAAATAAATCACTTTCAATAACACAGCTCCATCTCCAGCAGGTACCTGGGCAGCGGAAGGGTACAAGGGGTCCCTCTCCTTCTTCTTCTTCTTCCTCTTCATCGTTCTCGTTGTTCTCGTTGTCCTCGTTCTCCGTCTCGTTGCCCGCCTCCCGGTCGTCATGGCGAACGCCGACACCCCTTTCAGCCCCGGACAGTCCGTTTTCTACGCCCCGCCTACTTCCTCCTTTCACTGGACCATCAGAGTCACCGTTGGTCAAAGTCCGTGTGTTGATTAGACGCTGCCTCTGTATAACGCACACACAAACACAGTTACATACAAACATACTGATAGAAAATAGCCTGATCCTGTTTATACAGCAGCTTCATTCGTCAATATGACATCGAATCGGGTGACGTATCGATATATTTACTGGGAATTTATTTCTTCTTTAACAGTCAGAGAACAAATCAAACTGAAAGCACAACAAGTCGTCCCTATTAAAACTTTCTTGGGTTCCGGCAGGGCCAACCGCCTAAGATTCTCAAATTAAAGAGAGAGGACGACGGAATCAGTTTAAGGGGGTTTATTGGCATCCAAACCATGGTTTATTCGCAGGGACGCATGGCCAGAGGGTTGGATGATGCAGCAGATTGCTCTGCTGGTGCTGCTGTGGGCCTTATATAGTCTTTGAAGCCACACACCTGATTGCAGTTGCCAATCAGGGGGAGGGGAATGAATGGCCTCAGTGGATTGAGGCCACCTGTGTATAATTGGCCAGCGGGCAGGGGAATGATTTGATGAGGTTATCCTGTCCATGGCAGAGGCTGCCATTTGACAATGCAAGAATTTACAACAGTCCCTTTGTGGACATTTTAAGCTGTTCAAAAAAATAATAAGTTAATTTGAGGTGGACTACAGGGAAGTGAAGGACTGAGCTGGAATGAGATGTTTCTGCATCATGTCTTCTTGACTAGTTCTTGAGAAATGTACAAAAATACGTAATGCCGAGAATCTTCAGTGGCCGAGCTGATTTGTAGGCCGGGGCCTCCGTGCAGCATCAGATTGCCTCGTTAAAGAGGTTCTCTGAAACACATTTCCCTCTGAGGAAAACACACTGCAGTCTGCATTCTCTCTCTTTCTTTCTTTTTCTAAATCAAAAGTGCAGCTGTGGCGCACGTATCCTGACCTCGGTGATGAGCATCCGTGAAGCCATGGTGAGGCGGGTTCTCGGGGAGAAGTGGCTGGTGATCATGATTCTCATGCCAGCCTCGGAGAAGGACAGCTGGTGGGGGTACGCCGACAGCAGCTCGTCCACCATCAGCACCGACGGCTTCCTGTGGTGGTTCGCTGTAGGACATAAACACACACACACACACATGTAATCACACAATATATAACTCTCCACACCAGCAGGCGGCGGTAGTTTGTATTCATCATTCAAAAAGGGAAACCAGAAGACCGGGGACGGCGGATATACAAGCCGTTGTTATGATACGTAGACGAAATAAAGCGGCGTTTGCCAACCATTTTCACACCACTCTCACTCACCACTCTCACTCACCACTTAGCTTCATTTCAGATGTTGTTGTGAAAATATCTGTTTATTGGAACGATCAGATGAGATGAAGATGAAACCCCTTGACTTTACTTGTTGGCTTGCTTTCCTCACGTCCCTTTCTCTTCTCGTGCACTGATTTGCATAAGCTGAACAGCCTATCAGGGTGATTTCTCTCACTGACGAGCTCCACCGCTTATTCAACATGCTGAATCGGCCGAAAAGCCTCCGACACGGACAAACTAGAGTCGACGGTGCGGGACACACTGAAAAAACTAGACCGAAGGCCCCTAACTGTCCAACGACCGACCATTGGCTTGGTGTGTCAGGACCTTTAAAGAGCAGATCAACACTTTGGATAATACCCAGCCGCTGAATCCTTGTTAAATAAAAAGTGTACCTTTCTTCAGTAGAACACTGGTCGCATCACAGCCGTCGTCTAGCTCGGCGTTGTTGGCCGCTCCGTTCCTCAAACTAGACGAGTTCTTCTTCCGTCTCTCCAGGAAACGAACAACGTGGGAGTTAAACCTGAAACAAAGTTCAGGTCAAATCCAGTTCACATCAATCACAACAATTTATATACAGTATACAGTATGTGAAATTCACAAAATACTTTGCAGTTATTACCAACTTCACGCCACAACTGATTTATTGTGTTTCAATACTAATCTGCAACTTATATTTTATGTAGTTGTCTTTCTTACTAATTTTTCAACATTATCAACATTAAGTTAATGGCAGAGGCTGCCAATGCAAGGTGCCAACCTGCTCATCAGAATCTAATCTAAATACTCATTCACACCGACTCACTCACGGGAGCAGTTTGGGGTTAAGTGTCTTGTTCAAGGACAGTTTGACATGTAGACTGGAGGAGTCAGGGATCGTACCACCGACCTTCTGATTGGTTGACGACCCGCTGTAGCCAAAAAACTGTTTTGAGAGGTCACAGTGAACTTGACCTTAAACCACCAAAATCTAATCAGTTCATCCTTGAGTCCAAGTGGATGTTTGTGACAAATTTTAAGAAATTCCCCCCTTGGCGTTCCTGAGATATCACGAGAATGGGACGGATGGACAGACAACCTGAAAACATAATGCCTCCGGCCACGGCTGTCGCCGCGTGGACGCATAAATAGAGCAGCAGGAAGTGATCACTTTGAATAAGCACTGGCATAACACAGCAGATTGAGTCCCAATATGGCTCTGGGAGAGAATTCAGACTGGTGAAAATGAACAACATGACATTGGTATGCTTTGACAAATTAACTTCTATCAGCGGGTTGGGGACCCCTGTTTTTAAGTGTCCTCATTTTGACAACGAGGTGTTCTAACTGCGTGTCAGAAATGAAGCTTAATTACTTACTTCATGAGCAAAATGTAGACGAAATACATCAGAATCAACGTGAGAGCTTCCCACCTGGAAAACACAGTTTGGATCATGTGAATTATTTTATAAATTGCTCTTTGAGGCTGTCGTCTTGTCGTCAATGATAGTGACTTATAAAAAAAAATAGACTTACCAAACCACTTTTTCGTCATATATGAACTGTAATATGGGAGAGGAAAATACAGAGATGTGAAAATCATAGATTTGATTTTGAAACTCATAAAGCTGTTTTCTATTGTAAATATGTGACGGTATAATTACATCAGTCCAGATGATACAAGCTATTAATATTTCTCCACACAAGAGACTCCAGGATGAGTATTTGTTAGGGCTGTCAAAGTTAACATGATAATAAGGCGTTAACACAAATTTGTTTTAACACCACTTTATTTGTTTAACGCATTAACGCAACTTGAGATTTTTAGGTTGTAGCGGGCTCAGTTTTATACTTGTACTTGCAAGTTCATACTTGCTTTTCGATAAGGAGGCTAAATAACGCTCCAAACTTGTGCTAAATTTTGGCGAGGAAAAACTGTCATGGCCATTTTCAAAGGGGTCCCTTGACCTCTGACCTCAAGACATGTGAATGAAAATGGGTTCTATGGGTACCCACGAGTCTCCCCTTTACAGACATGCCCACTTTATGATAATCATATGCAGTTTGGGGCAAGTCATAGTCAAGTCAGCACACTGACACACTGACAGCTGTTGAGTTTGCCATGTTATGATTTAAGCACATTTATTTATGCTAAATGCAGTACCATACCAATAATAAATATAAACATAAAGCAGCATATTTGCCCACTCCCATGTTGATAAGAGCATTAGATACTTGACAAATCTCCCTTTAAGGTACATTTTGAACAGATAAAAATGTGTGATTCATTTGCGATTAATCACGATTAACTATAAACAATCATGCGATTAATCGCGATCAAATATTTGAATCGATTGACAGCCCTAGTATTTGTATTTGCAATGTTAATATGACTGTTTGGGTTATATCAAGATATTCCTTACCACTATAAGAGCAGAAATAGACAGGGTGTAGTACGTAGAGTCTCTGAGCAGAGGCCAGCGGGTGAGACGTATTGTCTGAGAGAGAGACAGACAGGCAGACAGACAGACAGGGAAAAGGAGTGAGACGACGCAAAAACTTGCAGACACTGAACATTTTTTTGTCCTGTTAAGTAACACATCCCACAAGGTACTCACTACTGTGCACTACTAACAAGATAAACCAAGCTCCCTCTCTCTCCCTCTGTGTGTGTGTGTGTGTGTGTGTGTTTTGGTCTTACATAACATGCAATCTAAATAGGAAAAAAAAATCTTTCAAAGTATGTTTCTCTTTTCCTCCCGGGATTACAGCAGCGAGCGGGACAGATATCATTTTCTGACACACACTTTTGCTGCAAAATCAATGCAGTTATGACAAAAGAGAGTGTAGTTTCCATACAAGTTTTTTTTTTTGTGAACTGTTCATTTAAAAAAGAAAACTGAGGCATACTGCAAAAAATTTAAAATAAATGTGTTTTTGTAAGAATAAATAGTGCGGGAGGCTTGGGTTCGGTGAATGCTGGAGGGAAAAATAGCAAGAGAAAGAGACATAAAGACATCACTGTACCTGTACGGCAAATATCCCACACACTCCAATGATGCAGAGGATGTTGAAGACGGCTGAGCCCACGATGGTGCCGACCCCGACATCACCTTTCGTGATGAAAACTCCTGTACAGAAGATAAGCGAACACAGATTACCACACGGGACAAGCTATTTGTTACAGAAGCCCGGAGAAGCAAGTGAGCAAAAAAAATCTAGGGCTGTCGCAATAACCGCAATATAGACAAGCCAACCGCAGGAAATGGCAAGCAACCGCCACAACCGCTATGTTCCCGTTTTTTCTTTTTTAAATTCTTTGCAATGGGAGCGCCGCATATTTACACTTATGCTACAAATCCCAGCAGCAGGACGAGGCGTCTATTCTGTGCTGAGCGCTCTCATAGACGGCAGCTTTTCAGATTACCAGTCTCATGCACTACTGTCAGGATATAGTGACCATTTATAAATATTTTTAAATCATATTTGCTCCAATTCTATGCACAGCTGGTTTTAAGTATATGGCAACATAAAGTTATATTAATTCAGTCTTCTAACAGAAAATTACTGTTAACTTGTTGTATGGTTGTTCCCTCCAAAGATGTATACTTTACATATGTATGTGTGCAAATGTGTGTGTGTGTTTCTCACCAATGACAGAGGTGAACAATTCAGGGGCTGAACTGCCGGCTGCCATAAAGGTTGCTCCTGCAACATCTTCACTCAGGCTAAGACGCTGGTTGAGAGAGGATGAGAGAGAGAGAGAGAGAGAGAGAGAGAGAGAGAGAGAGAGAGAGAGAGAGAGAGAGAGAGAGAGAGAGAGAGAGAGAGAAAGTAACAGAGAAAGAATGTAAGTAAAAAAAGGAAAGAAAATGCAGGTAAGAAACAGAAAAAGACAGTAACAGAGAAACAAAGAAAGTAAGTAAAGCAAGAAAGAAAGAAAGAAAGGAAGAAAGAAAGAAAGAAAGGAAGAAAGAAAGAAAGAAAGAAAGAAAGAAAGAAAGAAAGAAAGAGGGAAAGGAAGTAAGTAAGTAAAAAGAAAGATAACGCAAGAAAGTAACAGAGGAAGAAAGTAAGGAAGAAAACACAAGACAGAAAGAAAGAAACAGGGAAAGGAAGAAAGAAAGAACAAGAGGAAGAAAGAAAGCAAAATAAAGAAAGAAACAGAGAAAGAGAATGAAAGAGGAAGAAATAAATAAATAAAGAAAGAAAGAAAGAAAACACTTCTTCACATAATTACATCACAGCACATTGCAAAGACAGTTCTTGTGAAGTGAGTAAGTGCAGTAATTAATAACCTGCAGTGTTTTCTTACCTCACAGATCTTCTCTAGACAGGGGACAAAATAGTCGTCACACACCAACGCCAGGGCATAGAACATGTAGACCGCCTGCAGGGGTCAAACACACACACACACACACACACGATCACGATTTTGGCTTCCCACAATTAAATGAACATAATCGACTGCGATATTGACGTTTAAAATGCTACGCTCATAGAAAGCTCTGCTGCATAATTCAAGCGCTTCCTAAACTAACGACCTGAGATGCTCCGTCAATCAGCCGCCGATGGAAGATGGACGGTTTTCAACACTCTCATATATCCGCATGTATACACACAGACGGACGAACAAACTTAAAACAATTTGGAACAACTGTATTAATCAGACTTATTATGTTGTAATTCCTTCCTCACCGTCACATCCCCAATAAAACATTCAATCATTTATTTCCTAATCATTTGAATTGTGTGTTTTTATGCAAACCACTATAGATGACAATAACAAAGTGAAAGGATAACATTTTGATGGTTGCAATGTAGCACGACATGGAAGTGAAAGCAGAGCTTTGTTATTTAAATGTGCAGCCCGACGTTCAAGTGAGGTCACGTTTAGCTTCAAAAGAATCCATTTGAACGACAAGCTGGTGTTTGCAGCTAAAATTCCTGATATAGTCCACATGTTGTAATGTGTGCTGGCATTTTTTTAAACATGTGGATGTGATGTTAAAATGTCAAAGACACAAATGCATTTTTTTAAACGAGGGAACAAGACAACAGCATAAGCTTCATTTCAAATAAAAACAATCTGGCAGGTGAAAGTCATTAGAATGTAACTAAGAAAAAGAGGATTTTTTCAAACCTCACCAGTAGCGTTTGAACAATGAGCAGTAATATGATCTTTAATAAGCTCCGTCTGAAGGGTTTGCTGTGCAACGCTGTGATCAGAGTCGATAGCGTTGAGTTTAAAGTCCACAGGATCGTCCTCTGTAACTGCAGCCCATATTTCAGGTGAGCTGCAAGATTATTTTCATCATGTGATTACATGTAACATAACGCAAATGGTTTCAGGCAGTTTTGAAGGTTTTCTGACCACAAGTAGAGCGATGGAGCAATGTTGTTAGAGGCAAGAAAACATATCATTGTTTAAAGGTCCCATATTGTGAAAAAGTAAGATTTTCATGTCTTTTATATCACAAGGTAGGTTTAAGTGATATATAAATACTGTGAAAGTATCAAAACAATCAATCCACATAGAAACACACACAGCCCGTATTCAGAAACTGCTTTAGAAACAAGCTGTCAGGATTTCTGTCCATTTGTGATGTCACAAATCTACAATATTTAGACCATTTCACAGTGTGTCCCAGTTTATTTCCTGCTGCAGTGTATGTGAATGCCATCAGCCGACAGGAAGTAAACATGGACCCAAGCTGTTGCCTAGCAATACAATTCCATTGAAATGCACTAAAACGGAGCGTTTCCGGCAGAGAGTAAATACAGGTATATTCAGGCAGACTACATGAGAAACATAAAGGCATTTACAGACAATTACAGCATGTAAACATGTTCTAGCAGAAACATAAAATACAAGTATGAACCTGAAAATTAGCACGTTATGGGACCTTTAAACTGTTTACTTGGGGAGAACTACTGCATTTGTGGCTCCAGAAGAAGCTGTATGAAGTCTGATAAAATGTAACGTCCTCAAGTGATGTCACTTGAGTCAGCTTATAGGAGTGCAATGCTAAATTGGTTAAATAATCTTTTAATACAAGTAGAAATTGTAGAAGTAAAACAGAAATGTCCTGGTTCCTGTGACTTTAATGCGATCCTCTGACTCCTCATCCCACAGACGTCTCTTCTGCGGTAAATCATCAACATCAGAGCAGCAGGTCTACAGCTTCCCCCAGGTGTCCCCCAATATCATGAGCCTCATTGTCGAATATGCCTACACCGGTTCTGTTGTGGTGACGGAAGAGAACGCGCTGGAGCTATTGGCGGGAGCAGACCACTTCGCCGTCAAGGGCGTCACGCAGGCATGCTGCGTCTTCCTGGCGCAGCATTTTAGTTTAAAAAACTGTATCGACATCTGGATGATGGCGGACTTTCACAGATGTCCGGAGCTGAGGCTGAAGGCCTTCCTCTACATCCTGCGTCACTTTGAGGAGGTCGCAATATTCTCGGTGACGTTCCTGCGGCTCTCTGTGCAGCAGCTGGCGGGTTTACTTGAGGAGGACGAGCTCAGTGTGAGGCAGGAGAGCGCCGTGTTTGAGGCCGTCCTCCGTTGGATCGACCACGCTCCTGGGGAACGCCAGGGTCACTTGGCCACGTTGCTGAGCAAGGTAACAGCAGTTTGCAGGTACTGGTACTCCCAATTTTTTTTTTAATCACACATATCAGTTGAATCCTCCTTTAATCTCTAACAATCTCCCTCTTGTCTCTGTCCAGGTGCGCCTGCTGTTAATGCCCGGTCAGTACTTGATTGACACTGTGAGCACGAACGCTGTGGTGTTGGCGAGTTGTCCGTGCATGACCATGTTGATCCAGGCCATGAACACCCTGCGTGAATCCAACATGGAGAGACCTCTGACCCGCCCACGCCAGCCCTCTGCTGTGCTATTGGCAATCGGCGGTTGGGAGAATAATTTCCCAACCGACAGGATTGACTCATACGACGTTCGAGCTGACTGCTGGGAGAGAGCGAACAACATGGAGGATCCTCGAGCGTTCCACGATTGCGTCTTCCTCGGTGGATTTCTCTACTGTGTCGGAGGCTATGATGGTGTTAGACATTTAAGGACTGTACAAAAGCTCAACCTCGCCACCCAAACCTGGCAAGAGGTGCAGTCAATGACCGTACCCCGAAGCCGTGTCAACGTGGTCGCGCTGAACGGCTGCATATATGCCATGGGAGGCTGTAATGGAGTCCGCAAACACAGAACTGCAGAGCGGTACCAGCCTGACGCCAACCAGTGGGATCTGATCGCACCAATGCGCGAGCGCAGGAGCGACGCCGTCACCGCGATGCTACACGGCAAGGTAGGTGGAACTTAAAGGTACAGTGTGTAGGATTTGGCGGCATCTAGTGGTGTGGTTGGTGGTTAGTGTTACAGGTATTTGTTCACAGAGAGCTATGTTGGTAGCATAGCTTAGAATAACCGTATGTTGACATATTACATGTTTGCTAGGTGTACGTTTGCGGTGGTTTGAACCCGAATGGACCTCTGTCAACTGCTGAGTGCTACAACCCTCAGAGCCACCTTTGGAATTTGATCGCCCCCATGGAAATGGGGTTTTATGCTGCGGGGGGCGTCGCCTACAAAGACAAAATCTATGTAGTAAGCAGAGCACAAAACATTGATGTCAACACACTCATACTCTGACACAGAAATGGACTGATTTTTCATGATGAGTAATTCTACTTTTGATACTTGAGTACATTTTCAGGAGATTGAAAAAGTGTTTTTTTCATGATGCGTCCCCTTTAAATGTTCCACCGTTCCTCTCTTAGGTTGGCGGCTACAAAGGCGGCTCACCTACGTCCAGAGTCCTCGCCTATGACCCTCTATCAAACCAGTGGAGCGCGGTGAATCCCATGATTAACCCTCGCTTCAGCTTTGGCATCGCGGTGTTGGAGGACCGGCTGTATGTGGCTGGAGGGTTCAACAACGGCAACACCATCTGTAACGTGGAGCGCTACGACGAGAACACCAACAGTTGGCAGACAGTCCGGGACATGGAGACGCTTCGCGCCGGCTTCAGCCTCTGTGTGGTGGAGCGAAATGCTTACGCTGCTGCCTGACTGTCATGATTCCCTCGATGTCTATGAACTGGTGGATTTATGGTGTATCTTCAACGTGTTTTGCCAATTTTCATTTGAAATTTCATTAATAAGTTGCCAATCTTTTCCTGCAATATGTGAAACCCAAAGTGTTTCCATACTTTGGATTCAACATGTTAGAGTGCAGGTCGTATCCACGCGGACCCTACACCGTCTTGTACTTTCTCGTTTTGGATTGCTGCGGTCCGCAGCGATTTGTTTTTGGTTGACATTAAAGGAACGGATATGACGGCACGTTACTCAGACTACAACAATAAAAGCGGTAACTTCCTTCTACCTCAGCATGGACTCAAATGAAGCAAATATATTGATTCTGGCCCACCCCTAATACAGAGTAACCAAGATACTGTTTCTGTAAAGACACACAAGGAAAATATGAGTTTAAGGCCAATTTCTAATATAAGCTTTGTTCTTGCTGCCATTGAGTCCAATATTTGAGCATCTACTGTAAAAATGTTCGAATGTAATTACAGGGAATGACGTAACCTCAGTTTGACATGTCGAGCAGTTTTTGGTGTCTGAATCTTTAGACAGTCAGTCAGCGTGTCCTCACATCACACATAAGCCTCTGCTCAACCTCTGCCAAACACTTCCGCATTACACCACACTGACAGCCGGGTCAGTGTGTGTGTGTTAGTTAGCATTAGTTAGTATTAGACACAAGTCTCTTTTTCTAATTTACCCAGTTTTATATAGAATTGTATAAATGTTTTCATCTTTTAGTGAGATATCTCCTTGTTTTTTTATTATAACCTTCATTTTAATGCCTTTTGATGACTATATTAAAGCATATAACAGGATCTACTGGACAGATTTATTGGCTTTTACATTATTAGATAGCAGAGCAACCTGCACACTGATTTGCTGCTGCATAAAAAAGCCTTAAAGACACATCTCTGCACCGATGAAGCAGTAATTATAATTAACAATTTTTAATCACTTTACTATGTTTAATTTAAGAGCTTTGTTGCAATCTCAGCTTCGTGATTTCCTTCACAGAGGCCTCTATTAAACACTAGCCTCCTTTTCTAAGTGTGTATGTATACAGTGCTGCAGGTAACACTCACACAGAGGACGTGTAGGCCCACCGCTCCATCAACACGCTCCTGGTTGGTGAAGTAATCCCGGGGGAACTCATGGATCCCTGCAGAGAAGAAACACACACAAACACACATATGCTGAAACACTGAAAAAATATGAAAAATGTAACATCAACTGCAGGTGAGAAAGGAAGATATCCTGAGGGACTACTCCTCCTCATCCTGGAACGTCTCATCAACCAAATAAACACAGAAAAATAAACAAATAAAAAAAATCAGTATAATATTTCATAAATAAGTAGTGCCACTACAATTAATTTAAATAAGTCCAATAGTTGAAATCCAAAGACAAAAAGAAAAATTTCTGATTTTTCAACATCTGTTTTTTTCAAGAGCTGCTTTGGCTGAGAACTAAACTCTCTAAATGCCAATTATGAACAAACATCCCCATGGAAAGAGAAGACACATAAATGAGAAGCTAACGTACCACAACACACACAACGTTTGTCTGGTTTTCATTTAAAAAATAACTTTCATGTACTTTTGTTCCTGATTTGGTCAATATAACTCCTAATGATGTTCATGCAGAAAAACAAAAAAACAACTAGTGCCACAATATGTCAAGTAATGGGACAGTTGGATGTATCATATGTATAAAGCCATATGATACATTGTACAGGGCTCAGCTAGAGTGAAGATACTGGTAACATATGAAACTACAAAACTTAAGGAATCCATTGGTAGCAACCATGCCATACTAGCTTGTCGGGAAGGAGGCAAAATAACACTCCAAACTTGTGCTAAATTTTGGCGAGGTAAAATTGGCATGGTCATTTTCAAGATATGTGAATGACCATTGAATGACCATTCACATATCTGACCTCAAGATATGTGAATGAAAATGGGCTCTATGGGTACCCACGAGTCTCCCCTTTACAGACATGCCCACTTTATGATAATCACATGCAGTTTGGGGGCAAGTTATAGTCCATGTCAGCACACTGACACACTGACAGCTGTTGTTGCCTGTTGGCCTTAAGTTTGCCACGTTATGATTTGAGCATATTTTTCATGTTAAATGCAGTACCTGTGAAGGTTTTTGGACAATATTTGTCATTGTTTTGTGTTGTTAATTGATTTCCATACTACAATACTTGACAAATCTCCCTTTACGGTACATTTTGAACAGATCAAAAAATGTGTGATTAATTTGCGATTATGATTGTCCATAATTGACCGATCAAATCAATCAATTGACAGCCCTAATTCTAAGGCATACGGGTGCAATTAATTGGTGTCACTAAAGCACTGCTGTGCTCGAGCCAAAATAAAAACCTGAACTAAAGGAGGAAGTGCTGAATCCAATTTTTACGCCGCTCTGTCCCTCCATCTTCGACTCGACAGAGGTGACACCATGAATCAATCACTGTCCGACAGCAGAGGCCAATCACAACATGCCAAAATATGCCACATATTCATTCTCAGACATCATGTGCATTTCCTGCTGCATATGAGTCTGCATACGAGTGGCATGCTAAAAATAGCCCAGTGTGACGGTGTGTGTGTGTGTATTTAGGATATGCTTGGCTTGCTTTGTGTGTGTGTGTGTGTGTGTGTGTACTGTCTGTGCGCTTTGAGTATTTGTGTGTACTTTCCTGTTGTATGTTTGTTTGCTGTGTGCGTTTGTGTGACGTGAAGGCAACCCAATGTGCAGTGACATTCTCTCTCTCAACAGCCGAGAGCTCGTGAGTCAGGCGGCTTCAGCTTCAGCCGGCCCTGTGTGGCCCAAACACAACACGGGCCTGTCTGCTCATAGGAAGTGACAGCAGCACGGAGGGAGAGAGAGAGAGAGAGAGAGAGAGGGAGTGAGAGAGGGAGAGTGAGAGGGAGAGAGAGAGAGAGAGAGAGAGAGAGACAGAGAGAGAGCGAGAGGGAGAGAATGAGAGGGAGATGGAGAGAGGGACAGAGGGAGAGGGAGAGGGAGAGAGGGACAGAGGGAGAGGGAGAGAGATAGAGGGAGAGAGGGAGAGAGAGAAAGAGAGAAGAGAGAGAAGATATGGGAGAGAGAAAGAGAGAGGGAGAGGAAGAAGGAGAGGGAGATGGAGAGAGAGAAGAGAGAGAGGGAGAAGGAGAGGGAGAGAGAGACGGAGGAGAGAGAGAGAGAAGACAGAGAGAGGGAGAAGGAGAGGTAGAGAGAGAGAGAGAAGAGAGAGAAGAGAAAGAAAAAGAGGGAGAGAGAGAGAGAGAAGAGAGAGAAGAGAGAGAAGAGAGAGAAAGAGAGGGAGAGGAAGAAGGAGAGGGAGAGGGAGAGGGAGAGAGAGAGAGAGAAGAGAGAGAGAGAGAGAGAGAGGGAGAAGGGGAGGGAGAGAGATGGGGGAGAGAGAGAGAGGGAGAACGAGCGGGAGAAGGAGAGAGAGAAAAGAGAGAGAAGGAGAGAGAGAGAGTGAGAGACGGACTTGGCAAAGTTCTCGGAAGTATACACGTGTGACTTCGTCTGGTTTCCAAAATACGGTGTTAAAAAAAGGAACCGTATATGCAAATTACATATATATATAAATAATATTGATTTAATTATATTCACCAGAAGAATAAAACATTACATGTCCGTTATAAATAAAAAAGAAAATACCACTAATTTGTGAAGGAAATGTTTTTATTCTTTGATTTTCGGGTTGCTGGAAAAAATTTAATAAATAATGCCTGACAATGACTTCAGGACATCTCTGACTACATACATGCTGAAAATCAAAAAAAAAATTCTGTATTAATTTTGATATTTTCCAAAGTTAAAAGTCCCTGGAAGTGTATGATTCAACTTTTCCCCATGGTCTAGTGTTAAAAAAGTTAACAAAAATCACAATAAATCGTAATATCGAATCGCATTACATATCTACGGCACCCGAGTATCGTGACAGAATCGAAACAGGAGATAGGTGAATCGTCCCATCCATACTAAATAGGCCCCCTTTCTCTTTCCTGTTGCAATGTTTGTTAATGCAGTAGCTGACAGGATGTAAACTTTGACCAAAGCTGTTGCCCTAGCAACAGGATGGCAATGAAAAGGTCTATAAGAGCTTCAGCCGAACACCTCGGATGTCGAACGTAGAGTCAGTCAACTTAAAAAAAGAACAACTTCAGTTTCTCTGCCGGGGCCATTTCCAGAATGTGTTTCCCACAGACCCTTCACAGCGAGGACAGCCTGTGCCAAGAGTAGTGCTACACACACACACACACAGAGACACAAGACTTGGACAGAAACGGAGAGCAACAGCAGACTGAGAACATGCCGGGAAGACAACAATTAAGTTCAGACTCTGTATCGTCTCACATCTGACACATATTGTATGCATATTCATACACTCAGTACCAGTTATAGAAACCCAAACACACACCACACAAACACACAACAAGCACACAACACAGGCCTCTACACACACATACTGATGAGACACCGCTTCAGCCAAATCCACAGCCCCCTAAAATAACCACAACAACAGTCTTGGTCTGCTGGCGTGGTTCTTGTGGAGCGTCTATGAGGAGTCTTTGTGCTTTCAATTCACAGATTAGAGGCTCACTGAACCTGGCCGATGCAGGCATGGACAGAGGCCAACAATACCAGAAGTGTGTGTGCATATGTGTGTGTGTGTGTGTGTGTGTGTGTGTGTGTGTGTGCAAGGACATCGGGACAAAGCTTTCCTTTCTCTTTCCTTTCTTTTGGAACTGATGCAAACACTTCCCAAAGGAAGGACAGGCAACATAATACAAAATATCTACTATTTAAACTCGGGCTGTCACGACATCAGATTTTCACCACATGATTGTCGTGGCCAAAAGAACTCAGGATAACGATATTATCACGATATCTATAGAAAATTTGAAAGAAAAATAATGCAATCAGTCAAACTCATCCTTAATAGGGATGCTAATTTTGAATTTTTTTTCCCTAACCGATAACCGACCCTCGTTAACCGATTATTAACCGCTAACTCACAAGATTAGTGCATTGATTGGTGCGTGTGCTACGTTAGCAGCTGTAGCGTTGCTGGTGGCTCCGTGCTCGCCGTTGTCACACACATACGGTCTGTCAGCCCGGCGTAACTTTAGCGAGTGTCCGACAGGACCGTGTGTGTGTGTGGCGGCGGTGAGTGTGGGGTTGTCGGTGGCGTTATAGCTGTGAACGTAGCTGTAGCAGTGTGTGTACAGTTTATTTGTCGGTGAATAAAAGCTATAACTCCTCAAGACCCGAGCCAAGTTCCTGTGTCTTCCTTGCCACCTGCTGATTAAAGTGAAGGGGGTTAGCCCCGAAGCTAGCGACAACTTTGGCTCACTTAAGGGTGGCTAAGCTATTCTCATTTTGGTGACAAGCCACTCCTCCAAATTTTGATCGAGAGGCTGCTGAGTCAAGTGCGACACCAAGTGGCAAAATTCGGTACACCTGTCCGGTCCAGTGTTTCGTTTCGTTACAAAACCAGACTCAAACCAAAACAAAGAAAGCGTATTCAGATTCATTCCTTACTTTACTTATTTTTTGACCAGACTAGTTTCTAATTTAATTCATAATTTTTTACAATTTTAGGCTACTTAGGCAAAGTTTTTGTGCGGCTGCTTGTGTTCATTTAACAATTGAGAACTTTGTCCTACTCTATGCTTTCTACAAAACCCTTCATTTGTAGAAAATACATGGATATAAATAAAAAAAAAAACCCGAATAATAATAATAATAACATAAAAAGAATGCTATGTTTAATAAGTCATTTAAAAAAGTTTATATACTGTAAGTGTTGGCACCTAAATTCGACCTAAACACGTGATATAAACCTTTGACTGTGGAAACTTGTGGTTTTGTTTACATGGCATGTGTGCATGTATGTCATAGAGGATTTATGTTACTGTTTCCCTCTGCCACTCTGGATAAAAGCATCTGCTAAGTGCTTAAAATGCAAATGTCAAAATGCTTCTTCCTTATGTTAAGCACAATCAGTCATATATGAGCATCCGTCATGATTTAGGATTAAACAAACTCATATGGAGGATGGTGTTTGGACATGAGCACGGCACTGACGTCACCCTCTCATACTGCACTTAATCTTGTTAAATATTCTGCGGAAAAAAATGGATGTCGAACAGTAAGTGAAACAAAAGTGTTGCATAATCTCCGGATTTAGAGAAAGATAAAAATCAATATGATTTACAGTAGCTGCTGCTGCATTAAAGCTGGTTCTGAAAATGTATAATCTGCATTATCTGGTATTTTGTTGGTTTAAGTGCACGCTGCAACCTCTCTGAACGGCTTTATACAGTAAAGGATGAGCAGAGCTGGAAGTAAAAAGGGATGTGACAGGTTGTTGTTCGGCAACGGCACCACTGCGCTCTGAAACCCATTACTTCCAACTACTTGCACGACGCAACGACGGCTTTTCGCACTTTTCTATTATGTTTTATTTTATTCTTACAACTGTTTGTAACCTTCGAATCTAAACCTTTGAGCTATAGAAATAAAGATATAATACTTAAAACAGCTATAATTTATATTTTCACACAAGGGTATCTCCTGTCCTGGGCCGTGCACAAAACATGCCAATTTGTAATGTTTCCAGTCAGGGTGCAAATAATTTGTGGAAA
This sequence comes from Sebastes fasciatus, assembly GCF_043250625.1. Classification (NCBI taxonomy): domain Eukaryota; kingdom Metazoa; phylum Chordata; class Actinopteri; order Perciformes; family Sebastidae; genus Sebastes; species Sebastes fasciatus. Next base: position 27,462,329 of record NC_133803.1, on the reverse strand, counting down.
TAAAGCAAGGCGATACGTCACCTTGGACCACTAGGGGGCAGCGCAACGATCTGTAAAGCCACCAATGACGTATCGTCACTTTTTAAAGTTGATATGGCTATTGTGTTTACAAGCTATTTCCTATTTACACATCCGGCAGACACGGGGTAACGTTAGCATTCATTAGAATTCACATTTGTCACTTTAGTTTATCAGACCTGAGCAATCCTGGAGGTTCAATCCTTCCTCAAATCACTTTCCTTATAACCGAGTTCACGGGCTGTTAAATACCTCGGCGCTGCGGGGATGTGTGACAGCTTAAGACCATTTAATTGAATGTGTGAATGGAAGAGCGGGGTTAATCACACTATCTAACCCAATCCTCTTCTTGTTCTACTTATGGGTGACACGCGTGTGAGTGTGAGTGTGTGTTGGTGTGTGTGTGTGTGTTGGTGTGTGTGTGTGTGTGTGTGTGTGTGTGTGTGTGTGTGTGTGTTGCTACGGTGTGTGTGCAGGTCTTTGTTCACTTTATTTAATTCTTTGTACCTTTGATTGACCTCTGGGGTTTTCTATGACACACTGTCCTCTGTTTACTCATTTGACACATGGGAATCTTTTTTTAGCAAGTTTTGCATAGAGGTTCTGAGATGTTGGCATGTTTGTCTTTACTGTTTTACAAACTGTTACACCTCTGTGTATAAATATACAAACTTATTACTTCTCTATACATACTACAATCCTGCGTATATAGATTTGTAGTACTTCTCATTATTCCTGTTTACAACTGTGTGCATACATTACTTCTCATCATGCTTATACATACTACATCCTGCTTTCATTCAGTTTTTCCCATCTGAAATGCTGTCTTCCACAAAATTACAAATTTACAAATAAACTCTTATATATTTACTTATATTTATACGATACGATACGATACGATACGATACGATACAATTTATTAACCTATTGGGGAAATTTGTTTTGGACTCAGTGCTGCACACCATCAGCTGACTCCACAGCAGCATCAATAAATAGAAACAAACAACAATCCACATGTAAACAGAGAAACACAAACAATGTAAACCACAAACAACATATATTGCACATACTCATATTGCACAAGAACTATCTAAAAACAGAATAAATAAAAGATAAAAAGAAAAATAATATGAACACCATGACGCTATTGCACAACCCTCAGCCTAAAGAAACATTATTTAAGATTTTAAATATATATTTAAGCCCTATATTTGAACTGCACTATTTTATGCCTTAGATTATCATTTAGATTTTACTTTTACTTGTTTGAATTCCCCTTATATATATATATATATATTTTATGGGCATTGTTGAAGGAACCTGAGACCAAAGATTTTCATTGCCAATGACTGCTTTGCTGGAATCTACAAATGACAAATGAAGAACCTTGAACATCGTGTGTCGACCAGTTCAGGTAAACTGGAATCAAATTAATATGGTTATCTGTTTTCAACTCATCAGTTCAGCAATTGTCAACCACGGAGAGTTGCTTCAGTCAAATTAAGAAAAAGACATTTTCTCGCTTACCTCAAGTGGTACAGTATGTAGCCATGCACACAGTTTTGGTTTAACTTATCCACAACAGTCAACAGCGACTATTTCTTTGGTGGAAAAACAAGTTTCAGTGAGTGCGTGAACAAATAAAACCACAACCATCTGCATGGCTAAGACAAAAAACATGTTGCTTTTTTGTAATTTGACTGAACCAATCCTTTTATTTCTTATGCTCCTTTTAGCGTTACCAATCTGCACATTTACTCCCTCAGAAGTAGGGCTGCAACTAACGATTCTTTTTTTGATTAATCAATTAGTTGTTTGGTCTATAAAATGTCAGAAAATTGTCAAAAAAAAAAGATCAATCAGTGTTTTCCAAAGCTCAAGATGACGTTCTCAAATGTCTTGTTTTGTCCACAACTCAAAGATATTCAGTTTACTGTCATAGAGGAGTAAAGAAACCAGAAAATATTCACATTTAAGAAACTGGAATCAGAGAATTTTAGCTTCTTTTTTTTTTCCTCAAAAAATTACTCAAACCGATTAATGAATTATCAAAATAGTTGGTGAGACAACTAGTCGAGTAATTGTTGCAGCTCTACTCCGAAGGTGATGAAACTTTTAGCTTGCAGAACACACGGCTCAGGTATTAAATGTTTATAAAATCAAATACTGTAAATATTGTGTGTGCTGCAATTTTGGATATTTCTGACAATGATACAGATGTGAGGCAATGCTTTAGCCACACACACACGCACACACATGGTCAGTTGTCAAATCCCCGAGCTGTGTGAGATCAATGTGGATTGACCCGAGTGGAGACGGACGGCTCGTTACTCCAGGGGCAGAGGAACAACAGTTGACCCGCCCCCCACTAACCCAGGCCGCTGCCACCCCCCCCCCCCCAAACACTTACATAATACCACAAGCATTACATAAGAGCTCTGCAGCTCCAATAGAGACAGAGACGAACAGAAAGAGAGAGAATCCTCCAAATCCTATACATCATTAAAGGGATCTGGTGACAGATGTCTTTTCCTCTATCTATGACAAAGCATGGTTAGCATCTGTTGTGATGGAGAGATACACACACATATACATTACATACATGCAGTGTGTCGAGGGAGAGTGCTGTCAGAAACAAACAACCACGACAGCCCCGTTTATCTCCACAATGCTTACTTTACCGCCTTGTTTTTAGCATTATGACCTTGTATTAAAGGGTTTATTAGTGGGTTTTACATGTTGTTTTTTTATATAACACCAAGGGTTTATGTATTTCCTCAATATTTTACAGGCAGTGTGTCAGTGTTTTTCTGTTGGGTTGTTCCCCTTTAAACGTCCCACCACTGTCTAAGAAGTAGTGTTGTCACGTGGCCATTATCACTGGTACAATATCATATTAATTAAGTATTTTCTGACAAACCTCATGCATACAGTGAGCCTCACTGCTGACTATGGCAGCACAATTAATCGAATATTAATCGCCATCACGATTTTGGCTTCCCACAATTAAATGAACATGATCGGCTGCAATATTGACGTTTGAAATGCTCGTTCTGCTTATAGAAAACTCTGAAGTATATCAAATCATCTTCCTAAACTAACAGCCAGCCACTAGCCGGCAATCAAGATGTTTTGGCTTCACTTTTGGGTATAGATATTATCTATACAACCAATGTGTTTATGATTAAATTGAGAGCAGAAAATTGTTTATCTAGCTCTTAATGTTGCTAATTTGGCTCTCATTTGTCAAAGGAAATGCAAAGGCCTAATGAAAGAGGAAAAAGATGAGGCCGTTGGGAATATCAACATTTTCCTCAGACACATTATACAATTATGAAGAAAAACAATATACGACTAAAATTACAATATATTAACATATTATGCACCGAAAGTGAATTTCCATGGTCTCCGCCATTTCTGACAACGTCAACAAACACGGCACAACTCGTGAACTCGGAGCTTTCAGAAACTTTCCACTTTCGTGGTTGTGAATACGATGATGTTCATATCTCGTAAACACCACCCCATTTGAAGACACCATAAATCCCAAAATAGCCCATGAAATAAAGAATAAACCCACAACAATATTAATTATTCATATTCAACATTAATTATTCTTAGTTATTCTCCGACAGATATCGCTGTTGTTAGAGGTGTGTGTGTGTGTGTGATCAGTAGTGTGGTAGCGGCACTGAAACGTGGAAGATGGAGACAGAGAGACATGTCGGCCAGCTGCTGTGCGACACGAAGCTTCGAATACCCTCGAATATTTCTCACTGAAGCTTCGAAGCCCAAGAAATGGTATTCGGGACAGCCGGGATGAAAACCATGCTGAGATGTGGAACTATTTGATTTTAAGTCAAGAGTCTCGCACACATAATCCATATTTCCTCTACTGCCTACTGACACACCGTATCCTCGAGTATGCCAGTCTTAGGGGTAGCTGTCCTCTTCCTAAAGATGGCACTTTAATGCATTGGGAGGTAAGTGCAGCACTAAAGCTCAGGCCCTGACAAAGTGCCATTCTGACAGACTGTCATTTAGCTTCGCTGTTTAATGCAAACTGTCTGTGCCTCACGTATTTACTCTCTCAACTGAGCAGCTTAAGACGAAGTCAGCACGCCATGTACATGTACGCAGCATCGAGCAATATGATGTAAGTTTAAAAAGCTCGACCCTGTGGCTTTACGCCTGCTAGTGGTTAACAGTTTAGTGCATAAGAAACCATGCAACTACACACACACACACATATATACAAACGGCAGCATGTGGTTGCATTTATTTTCTGCCACAAGTGCTTACAAGTAAGTGGGTGGTATTACCTAACACATCGGACATTCGTCAGCAGGAAAAAAAGTGTAGAAATTAGAGAAAACGAGGGGGAAGCACGAAGAGAGGTCGACTCTCTTTACAACATCTTCCTGTAAATCGCCTAATAACATCGGTGTTGAATAAATACAAATAAACAGGTCTTTATAATGTCTGCAGCAATGTGCAGGAAAGGAGAATCTACAGAAATTACTTTAAAAGGAAAAAGGAAAAAAGAAAAAGCAGAGCAAGGGAAATGGGAAGACAGGGAGAAGAGGAGATCAGATCGACTGTCCAGGTTGAGCTGCCCTCCGCTCTGTTCCTCTATAAACGGTCCCTTTAAGTGTCTGCAGCCTCAGGCCACAATTAGCACCAGAGGTGGCTCAGTGAGGGAGGGCGCCGGGTTCACACTAGCCCACCCTTGAGCTACAGTAGCTGGCCAACTCACCTCAGTACTGTCCTACTTGCTGGTTCAGAAAAAAACATATTTCTGCTCTTTGCTGTGACGCTTGAATGACGACAACGGCTTGCAGAGAGTACATCAAAAAGACATGTTTCTTTTGGGCATTTAAAAAACTTGCTGCACTAATCAGTATTTTTATAATGTCAAAGTAATAAGTGACTGGGTGTCGTGTGAAAGGTGTTGCTTGTAGTGACCTGCAGTTCCCCTCTCAGTTCGCTCTACGGAGCGCTTTAGCATTGTTTTGGTTTTACAGCCCGCCGCAACTTTACTGTTTTGGTTCACTTTCCGCTCTCATCAACATTGTTTCCACCCACAGCAGGCAGCTGTTTGCAGTGAAAAAGCTCTGATGAACCCACTGTACACTACCTGCCCAGCAGAGAATGTCAGACAAAGAAAGTTAGCAGCCAGCTGGTGAACACAGCGGAGCGTTTAGCGACTCAGACGTTTCCGCCTTCAAATGAATGCTAATGTTGCTCTGTGTCTCCTGGATGTGTAAGTAGGCAACTGCTTGCTGTCACTTCCGCCACAACATTTTTTATAAGATGATAATATGTCAAAGTTGTGTTTACAGCTTGTCACTGATCTCTGACTACATGCAGACGCAAAATGAAGCATTCTTACTCTATCAATTTAGAGATGAAAAAAAGTCCCATATTTGTACCTGGAAAAAGCTACATTTCAGAATACTTGAATTACTATAAAAACACATTGCTCCATAATTCCTGACAATGATGTATATATTTGACTTCAGGATATCTCTGATTATATACATGCTAAAAATCAAACATTTGTACTCTATCAGTTGAGAGATTTTCCTCAGTAAAGGTCCCAACATTTTCCCTGGTCTAGGGTTTAAAAGTTAACAAAAACTGCAGTAAATCGTAAAAAATCTCAATATATATCGAATTGGCACCCAAGTATCACGACAGTGTCGAATGGGGAGATTAGCATATTGACCCATCACTAAAGCTGGGCATACACTGTACGATTTTAGCCCGTTTCTGGCCCGAATTTTGAGCCGCACAAATCATTTTAGAGTCGAATTTTGAATTTCAGCTTTTATTGTTTGCCGTGCAGTGTTCAGGGGGAACTGAGGACCGATTAACTCCTCCCGACCGACCATCGGACGGCTTTTCGCTGAGTCCACTGTCATTGACTGCGTCCAGCAAAGCCCAACTTGGGCGCTGCACGCTGTGATGTGCGGCAAGCGCAGCTCAAACCTTGTTGTGTTGGTCACGAGCGTATATATATCTATGGTCGCGAGTAGCTCTCTTCCGCTGAGAAAAGACACTTGGTGTAGCTCTACTGCCGTCCGTGTGGAAACAACAGGGCTTATACACACTGTACAATGCCAGAAACAGGTTGATATAAGTAGGGATGCACCGATACTGATACTAGTATCGGGTATCGGGTCAGATACTGTGCTCGTACTCGCAAAACAGCGCCGATACAACGGCATCGATACCACTTTACGGAAGTGTGACGTTAACATCTCGTCACCATCTTTCGGGTCCTATCGCACGTGCTCATGCTCCACCTCCCCGACGGTGCGGGCGAGAAGGGTTTTGCTTGCACCCTCTGACTCGCGTGTGCGTTAGACTCCTTGGTCCGTGTTTCAAGAGGGGTCGGGTGGGTTGTAGACATCGCCGCAGACCCCTGGCGCCTTTTACGTGGGCCGAGCCCCGCCCTGGGGGCACGACGCGGTTGGGGCGCACTAAGGACAGTCTGCCCCGGGAAGCACCTTCGCCCCGAGCCTCGCAGCGCACCGCCTCGTATGCATGACTCCACAGCCTGCCGTGTGTCGCTCACACCCTCCAGCTGGCTGTTAACGAGGGTCTTTTGGCACAGAGAAGTACTCGTATCGGTACTCGGTATTGGCGAGTACCCAAATGTAAGTACTTGTACTTGTACTCGGTCTGAAAAAAAGTGGTATCGGTGCATCCCTAGATATAAGGAAAAGGAAAAAAAGTGTGAAAATCGGGAGAAAAACGGGAAAAGTGTGACCCCGGGAGAAAATCGGGAGGGTTGGCAAGTATGTGGCTCACAACAGCGTCAGATTGTTTAAGGCTGCTATCACAGAAGGAGCAAAACTCCTGCTGAATCAAGCTCTTCTCCATCAAACTGTTCTGTATCTCCGACCAGATGGAAGTAATGTGAAGTGTTGGTTTAGGGGGTGATCGGTGTAATTTGCTATTGTGAGTGCTAGGCGTGTGACGGCTCTGAGATTCACATCAGATAACCATATCAGATCAAGACATGACTCTGGTTTCACAGCGCCCCTGACGGGACACATTCCCCGATCAATCACCCTCCTCTCCACGATGACAGGTTCACCACTGTGACAGGCTTTTAACGAGCTCTGCCCGGGAATAGGTTTTCTCTCTCTCTCTTTCTGTACGCTCAGCATCAGAAAAGCTCTCATCTCCAAGGAGCTCGTTCCCCTCCCACCCCCCCAGGGAGACGTCATATTCATGGAAACGTGTCTATTTCCGACCCGTTATACAGAGTGAAGCAATAGTGGGAGGAGAATGAAAAAAAAAAAGGGAGAGGGGAGGTTTAAAATCACGCTGCACAGGAAGACAGGGGTCACCTCCGGCTCAACAGGCAACCGTGTGTGAACATGAGAGAATAAAACACAGAAAGAGGGATGGAGGGAGTAAATGTATCTGCGGAGGCCTGTACGTGTCCATCTGAGGGAGATGAATGACAGCCAGGGCTGCTTTTTGTTGCAGATGGAGAAAACGCACTGGGAACTTGTTGGTGTGTGTGTGTATGTGTGTGTGTGTGTGTGCTACTTCCCAGCTAAAGGTTACATGGTAATGCTGGCATTTAATCAGCGAGGCAGCAAACGTGGGCAGCAAGAAATCAGATTATGCCCCGCGCTGACCTGGGACTCATACAGCATAGTAAAAAATCAATATAGTATTTCTTCAATGACTCACCTGCGGATGATAATATGTACAGTATGTGTCAAATATTTTTTTTTTTATGCTGTGTGGTGTTGGTTATGTCTTATCTTTTCAGTTGCAAAATAGTGGAGTTCATACAGCGTGTCCCCTCGTCAAGAGGATTTTGCTGCCCACATATCACAGTAAACGCTGATTTAGTGATTTGCAGGTCAAAAGAACTCTAGAGTTAAAATGTATTATATTCATATATATGAATAGTATATGAATAACGCTCCAAACTTGCGCTAAATTTTGGCGGAGAAAAACTGGCATGGTCATTTTCAAAGGGGTCCCTTGACCTCTGACCTCAAGTTATGTGAATGAAAATGGGTTCTCTCCCCTTTACAGACATGCCCACTTTATGATAATCACATGCAGTTTGGGGCAAGTCATAGTCAAGTCAGCACACTGACACATTGACAGCTGTTGTTGCCATGTCAGTGATTTGAGCATATATTTTATGCTAAATGCAGTACCTGTGAGGGTTTCTGGACAATATTTGTCATTGTTTTGTGTTGTTAATTGATTTCCAATACATACATTTGCATAAAGCAGCATATTTGTCCACTCCACAGGACAAATCTCCCTTTAAGGGACATTTTGAACAGATAAAAAAAAAGTGTGATTAATTAGCGATTAATCACGATTAATTATGGACAATCATGTGCTTAATCATGATTGATTATTTTAATCGATTGACAGTCCTAGTTGATAGTCAATAGTTTAAAGAATCACACGTTATAAAACTTACTTTTCTGATCATGACCACAGCACAGACTATAGCTAACAAGTAAGACAGCATGGAGGTGAGTTGCACGACTACTGTAGCTCAAGGGTGGGCTAGTGTGAACCCAGCGCCCTCCCTCACTGAGAAACCTCTGGTGCTAATTGTGGCCTGAGGCTGCAGACATTTAAAGGGACCGTTTATAGAGGAACAGAGCGGAGGGCAGCTCAACCTGGACGCTTCAGTGTTTTCTTATCTTCTGTCTTTTTAATTCTTTCTCTTGCCTTCTTTCCCTCTTTCCTCGACTGTTTCCTCACCCTTTTCTCTCCAAGTTTTTTTTGACTTATGAATCATATTAACTAATTCATCTAAACAGTCTCACTGTTTTCTGATCTGCTCTTGTTGCTGTTGTTGAAGGTATGATAGAATCCATTCCCCTGTTGCAGTAATTCAAAGTAATATCTACCAAGAAGAAACATAAAACAATTCCTAATACTCGTTTGTGGCCAATCAAAACTTTGACTGTGGGTCACCTGCATCTTCTGTGACCCAAACCAACCGTCTCCTACAAAATTGCATTCCTGTACAACTAAACTGCATTCTCAATTATGTTTCGAGGGAAACACTTTCTTCCGGATTACAGTCACACTTTTAAACAGTTTTAAACACGTGGTTATAGTCGTAAATTGAAACCAAATAACAAAACTACTTGTTTAATAAAAACATCATGGTTTGGCTTAAAATGATGATGAAATTGAAACAAAACACAACAAATGCAAAAATACTTGGTCAGGTTTAGTAAAAAAAAAAAAAAAAATCATGATTAAAATAAGTGAACGTTGACTTTTGGTTTCACACGGATCAGCGACCACCTCGACCTCCTCCCTACGCGAACTTCCGTGGACTATCATCATCATACAAACGTATTTGTGATACGTCAAAAACAAGCATAGTCCACAACAAAATAGGTAATTAAAACGTAATTCACAATGAAGTTTCGTTGAATGGGAATGTCATTTTTAGGAGACAGGGCAGGCCAAACACTATTCAGCAAGTACGGCTAACTAGCCTAAAATATTTACCCTATTCACCTGTATTTGCAAAATGTATGGCATTTCACAATCCATATATTTAAAGGCTGTTTTATCAAAAGAAAGTTTTTCTCAGACTCTGAGCCACAAATCTCCACTTCAGTAGCACCAAACTTTCAAGTTTCATCCTTATCTATAGTCTGAAGGTTTTTACAGAGGGATTTGTTCATAGATCCTTCATAGCCTGATTTATAGAACATTTTATTCCTAAAAATATGGTGGAAATGGATTTTTTCATTGCTATTGACAGTATTTTCTGATTTATGGAGTGATACAAAGATAAAGCCAAAATCCCCTCTGCAAAAACCTTTGACTGTAATATGTCAACAAAATGAAACAAGTATTTTGAACCTGGTTGTATCCAATGTTCAGATTTCTGTTTGAGTCACTCAATTTCAACCCGAGGACCAATAATAGAAAACAGTAGGACGTAACGGGAGACAATGTGGACTGAGGTGTTCTCGTTTACAGTGCAATGCGCCGGTGTAATCGGCTGCTCTGACAGCATGTGACTATGAGCCTGCTGCTTAATTACAAACACACTTGCGGAGGTGGAATGCTTGTAAAGGAAAAAGGTTGCGAGGCAGTCAGTGGAAACAAAGACGAGGAGAAGACAGAGAGAATGAAGATGATCCGTGTTTCATGTTTTTCCTTCTTGCTGCTGAATTAATGTGTTTTGGTCAGTGTTCGTCGGTAAAAATCGACTGCATGCTTTAAGAAAAAGGAACAAGTTGTGTTCATATCTATAGATAGTGTAGAAACCTTTACATACACTTCTTCTGACTGATTCGCTAAATAATTCTGAGCTCATAATTTTAAGGTACAGCATAACGAACCACCCGCTGCTGTTGCTGCTTCTTTCTTTTAAAATCCTTATCTACTGCATGTGCTCTCATTTCAATCATTGTGAAATTATCTTATAAAACTATATTGAATATACATTGTCAATAAATGAGAAGACTAAGGCTGTCAATCGATTAAAAAAAATCATGATCAATTGCATGATTGTCCATATTTATTTGCGATTAATCACAAATGAAGCACACATTTTTTTATCTGTTCAAAAGTACCTTAAAGGGTATCTAAAGTAAAGTATTTAATACTTTTATCAACATGGGAGTGGACAAATATGCTGCTTTATGTAAATGTATGTATATATTTATTATTGGAAATCAATTAACAACATAAAACAATTACAAATATTGTCCAGAAACCCTCACAGGTACTGCATTTAGCATAAAAAATATGCTCAATAAATGGCTGAGATTGACGGTAAGTGCCTGGCAACCACTTGTTGTGAAGTAATACAATGGACCGGGGGAGGGACAATTCAAAATCTAGTGGTCAATACCACCTTCCAAGTTTTCTAATTAGTTTTCTCTTTATCTTGTAACATAGTATCTCATAATAAAGAGAGAAAGATCCCATGATTATGTGTCTTTATAATTACGAGGCATGGAAGCCATAATTAGGTGTTTTTCTTTGAAATATACGGAGGCACACTGCATTTACCAAATGATCCTGATGTTATACACACTGACGGGGTGGAGTGGCATGCATTATTGTCATCTGCTGTGCAGTCCTGTGCCTCTCTCTCGATGCTCTGCACACGAGTTAATACCATGAAATCAACATCACAATCCTCCTCCCGACCAATAGGCAGATTACATGTGCCCCTCTCTTTAGCATGTGCCCTCTTGACATGCAGTACACTATCCTCTTTATACCATTATCGTCTGTAGAGCTCCACAAAGCCCCGGCCGTGTCCTACACGTGCACCAACAACACCGGACGACAACACATATTGTTCATCCACATGTACTGTTCACACGCACACACACATTAACACACATCCCACACATTAGCCCGTGCTTTTATCATATGACATCGGACATAAACAGATGGGCCTGATGTTAATCCCCTCACACACCATATTACTTTAATGTTCCTTTTATTGTTCGGACTAACGTGATCCTGCTTTATATCCAGTAACGTGATCCTGCTTTATATCCAGTCTCTGCTGCAAATCATGACATCACTCTGTAGACCCAGCATGAGTGCGTGCGTGTGTGCGTGCGTGCGTGCGTGCGTGCGTGCGTGCGTGCGTGCGTGCGTATTGCATCACTGTACTCTGGCTGATCTGTTGTATTATAAGTCGGGTTTTTTTTCTCCAACATTTTCTCTTCACTGATGTATTATTTTGAGCTGTCCTCACTACATGAGAACCCTGCAGTCAACAGTTCTGTGTGGGAACTCTGGGCGATAATTCAACATGATCATTTGTTGTCCTTTAATGCAATCATATCGTGATGAAATCTATATATCGAGATATGATACACACTTACGTTGTCTAAATTGATAACAAAAAGCACAAACTAACTCAATTTTCTCATAAAATCTCATAATTTTGCACTAAAGTTCGTAATTTAATGACATAATCCTCAGTACTTTTCATCTCTCAAGTATGTAATTCACATAGGAGTATACAAAAATAGGCTTTACCATGTGGTTACTTAATATAGACTAGGGATGTCACAATACCATAAATTTAATAGTTACAATAATACATTGATAATATGGTAAAAAACAAGACACTTTGAGCTGGTGTTAGGATTATTAAACAGGTCAGAATTCCCTCTCTATTATCTATCTTATATTGTTGTGAAAACATCTCCTTCAAACAACTGGATTTATTTAATTTTCTCGCCAAAAACTACATTTTACAAGATTACATTTGAAGACATCATGATAATGTTAGAATTTACCTTCGCTCAATGATCATATTTACGATATAGAACTCAATACAACCTCCGTTAACGTTAGCTGCCCACCAGCTGCTGACAGCTAACGTTAGCTAACTTTCCTCCTGCCGAATTGAACACGGGTTTGGTGTTCACAATGAAGCATTATCAGGCCAAAAATAGGATGCGTCCCCTGGATGCGTCAATAGTGAGTTTACTGTGTCCTTTTGAGTTTTAGATACCGTTAGTGTCAAGCTTCCCCAGGTACCGCATGATATCGACTTGCTACCAAAGTATTGGTTCTCATGACATCCCTAATATAGACAATTTATTTATTGAACTACCAGAAAACATGCTATATTGTGATATATATCCTTATAGAGATATGAAATGACCTACAGTATATCAGGATAGAACATTTTGGCCATATTGCCAAAGAGGGAGCACAAGATCGAGGTGAACATCAGCAAAAACAAGCCTTATATCTTCCGGTGGTGACGGCTACAGTAAGGGTAAGGTGTTACAAGATTGTCATCAAGTGTAGCAAGTATACAGGTTTGTGTGTTTGTGTGTGTGTGTGTGTGTGTGTGTGTGTGTGTGTAGCTGGTCGGTTATGTCATGATATAATCCTCAATTTCTGGCCTCTAACTGGTGATATCTACACGGCTGCAACGGCAACAGCATCATGATAGAAGCTTACTGATTTAGAGCATGAAAACCATCTGAGCGTAGACAGAAAATAAACCAAGTTACAGAGGAGAGGAAGAGGAAGAGAAGAGGAAGAGGAGAGGAGAGGAGAGGAGAGGACAGGTGAGGAGAGAGAAGAAGACGTGAGGAGAGAAAGAGGCAGAGGAGAGGAGAGGAAAAGAAGAGGAAAGGAGGGAGAAGAGAGGAGAAAAAGGGAGAGTAGAGCAGAGGAAAGGAGGGAGAGGAGAGGAAAGGAGAGGAGAGGAAAGGAGAGAGCAGAAGAGGAGAGGAGACGAGACGATACGAGGAGACGAGGAGAGGAGAGGAGAGGAGAGGAGAGGAGAGGAGAGGAGAGGAGAGGAGAGGAGAGGAGAGGAGAGGAGAGGAGAGGAGAGGAGAGGAGAGGAGAGGAGAGGAGAGGAGACGTGAGGAGAGAAAGAGGAAGAGGAGAGGAGAGGAAAAGAAGAGGAAAGGAGGGAGTAGAGAGGAGAAAAAGGGAGAGTAGAGCAGAGGAAAGGAGGGAGAGGAGAGGAGAGGAGAGGAGAGGAGAGGAGGAGAGGAGAGGAGAGGAGAGGAGAGGAGAGGAGAGGAGAGGAGAGGAGAGGAGAGGAGAGGAGAGGAGAGGAGAGGAGAGGAGAGGAGAGGAGAGGAGAGGAGAGGAGAGGAGAGGAGAGAAAGAGGAAGAGGAGAGGAGAGGAAAAGAAGAGGAAAGGAGGGAGTAGAGAGGAGAAAAGGGAGAGTAGAGCAGAGGAAAGGAGGGAGAGGAGAGGAGAGGAGAGGAGAGGAGAGGAGAGGAGAGGAGAGGAGAGGAGAGGAGAGGAGAGGAGAGGAGAGGAGAGAAGACGTGAGGAGAGAAAGAGGAAGAGGAGAGGAGAGGAGAGAAGACGTGAGGAGAGAAAGAGGAAGAGGAGAGGAGAGGAAAAGAAGAGGAAAGGAGGGAGTAGAGGAGAAAAAGGGAGAGTAGAGCAGAGGAAAGGAGGGAGAGGAGAGGAGAGGAGAGGAGAGGAGAGGAGAGGAGAGGAGAGGAGAGGAGAGGAGGGGAGAGGAGAGGAGAGGAGAGGACAGGAGAGGGGAGACAAGGGGAGAGGAGAGGAACAGAAGAGGAGAGGAGAGTAGAGAAGAGTCAAACCAATAAAGTTTCCTCATTCAAACACTGAGCTATCACACATGTGTACAGCACGCTGCACATAGCGATTTTGCCTGCAGGAGGAAATGAGATCAGAAGCAAATCTCCATGACAAAAATCCTCTCTCTTCTTCTCTGTAAGTCCAGCGTCCGTGTCCCCGTCTCTCTCCTCCTGAACCCTCTGACTCGGGTCTGTCGGCTCCGGCTCTTTCCTTTCCACCGGGAGAGTTTTGAAATGTAAACATCCCCCGTGGTGCCGAGGAATTCGGAGCGGCACGCCGAAGCACGACAGACAGCCAAGTAGTGCTGCAAGGCCTCTGGTATGCCAACAGCTGGCAGCGTGCACCGTTAACTGGCTATCAGCTGAGATGCAGCGAGACAGAGAGAGAGAGAGACGGAGAGAGGTGCATCCAGGTATGAAACGGACATACACGGGGAGAGAGAGAGGTAGAAAAAGCTGCAGTATTGAAATATGCATTGGACATGGTGTGTGTTCTCCTCTAGCTACTTCTTCCTTTTTGCAAAACACACCACTGCATGAACGTAGACACACAAAATCCACTAACAGGTCACACAGTTCACTGGTTGCCATGGCAGCAGGGGGAGGAGGGTCTATTCCCACCAGCGAAAAATTTGCAGATTTGCCTGAGCTGCAGAACGGTCCTAAACAGTGTACCTCCACTACACACACACACACACACAGCTATATCCACTGTTATAGTGACTTCAGCCAGGTTATAGTGCCATGTTACTGCTCTCGTCTGAGAGTTTGTTTGCGCTGGCTGCAGATCTGTGCATGCTGTGAGGGCATCTGGTACGTCTGTAATACATTCCTGTTGTTAAAGGGGAATTTCACTCTGTTTCTGCTATAAATAATTTGGTTTAATTACAGCGGTGTGTGTCCCCGTTTCAACTCATTCCGGCTAATTGGACCTCCTCTTAGTTTGAAGTCGGGCGATGCTTTGGAGAGTATTTGCCGAAGGTCAATACTGTAAATTCTAAAATAAAAGATGGCATTCAAATAATATTCACACTTCAAATATTATCCCCGAGATGTGGCACGCATTGCACGGCTCTGTTAAATACTCTGACCGTTCTGTGGTCTATTATTTCTTTATAGTAGAACGTTGCTATGTATAACAGACCGTTGCTACAGACCGTAATTCTCCTTTAATTACAGTATTTTTATGTGTGAAAGGTGATAATGTTTTAATTATAAGATCATTTATATGCCATCGGCATCGCCTACAAGCTGTATGTTGTCTTTCTCAATGAAAAAACCTGCATTGAAAACAGAGTGAAAACATAACAAAAAGGTCAAAGGTCATCCTGCAGAGGACTGTGTGTCTATCGTCACTAATAACAGATCAAAGTCACAGGGGACGTTCAGCTCCTCAGTAATTTCCTCAGAGGATTATACAACATCAAGAAAAATCTACAACACTCAATAGTTTTTGCATGTGCAGGTTTGGTGTTGAGGAAAGGCCCAGGGGGTGAAGTCAATCGAGGAGGAAAAAGAACATCCCGCAGGGCTCCATACGAAGACATTTATCTTTTTCACCCAGTGAGATGTCTGCTTAAAACACAGCTACAGTCAATTAACATTGATTTTTGTCTAGGGAGGACTACTGGGGTGCGTTAGTGTGTACATGCACTTAATGTGTGGAGCTGTTGTGTGCATGGAGGGTGATTTATTGGCTTTGTTAATACAAGATCACAAACCGAATCCCCAGTTGGGTTTGACATCATTGCGGTCAGCGAGACTTTCCACTTCTGTAACCTCGAAGGATTTTTCTAAAAGTAGCGTCCAATCAGCCTCCGGACATTCATCACTACTGTCACTCATCTGTCAGACTGGCTGCTCACACTGACCACCAGCCATTGATGATAATTAATGGTGACATGGCAATAAATGTCACACAATATGAAATCAACTCATGAGAAAATAAAAATAAAAAAAATCAACAATGACAAACCTGGTTATTTATTTAATCATAAACATATCAAGTTTCTGATCATCTGCATGCCGGTTTGAATTGATCCGAGTTTATTGAGTTAAGTAAACAGTTGATGCTGAACACAGTTTGGTTTCTGGATGTCTGAATTGTATTTATCACTCTGCTGGATTTAGCTTCTCCATCTGATCAACAGAAAACAAGAATGATAAAACAATTAATGCTCTGCATCTCCAGTCAGACTTCCTCTTTATTTCAATGTGCTTTGTTTATTTTAGTGTGCTGAAATAAACAAAGCACACTGAAACAAAGGGAACATGTTCACATCATTATGTATTTTACTATCATATTTTTGGTTTTACTGACACATTTAATAAGTCCCAAGTCAAGACCAAAAAGTCCCAAGTCAAGTCCAAGTTCAAGACCAACAAGTCAAAAATCAAGACTAACAAGTCTCAAGTCAAGTCCGAAGTTAACACCTACAAAATCAAAGTCAAGACCGAAACGTCCCAAGTCAAGTCCCAATTCAAGACCAACAAGTCCCAATTCAAGCGCAACAAGTCTCAAGTCAAGTCCAAAGTTAAGACCAACAAAATCCAAGTTAAGACCAAAAAGTTCCAAGTCAAGTCCCAATTCAAGACCAACGATTCAAAAGTCAAGTCCCAATTCAAGACCAACGATTCAATAGTCAAGTGCTAAGTCAAGACCAACAAGTCCCAAGTCAAGACCAACAAATTCCAAGTCAAGTCCTAATTCAAGACCCACAAGACCCAAGACGAGACCAACAAGGCCCTAGTTAAGTCCCAATTCAAGTCCAACAAGTCAAAAGTCAAGTCCCAAGTCCAACAAGTCAAAAGTCAAGTCCCAATTCAAGACCAATAATTCACAAGTCAAGTTCGAAGTCAAGACCAACAAGTCCTAAGTCAAGTCCCAAGTCAAAACCAAGAAGTGTCAAGTCAAGTCCCAAGTCAAGATCAACAAGTCCCAAGTCGAGACCAACAAGTCCTAAGTCAAGACCAACAAGTCCTAAGTCAAGACCAACAAGTCTCAAGTCAAGTCCCAAGTCAAGACTAACAAATTCAAAGTCAAGTCCCAATCCAAGACCCACAAGTCCCAAGGCAAGACTGACAAGTCCCAAGTAAAGTTACCAAGTCAAGACCAACAAGACCCAAGTTAAGTCCCAATACAAGTCCCAATTAAAAACCAGCAAGTCCCAAGTCAAAACTAACAGGTCTCAAGTGAAGTCTCAATGAAGTCCCAAGTCATATCCCAATTCAAGAACAACAATATACAGATGTACAGTTGTACAAATACACTACTAATTTACACAAACTATTTAAAAATGTGTATTTATTACTTTCAAACAGACCTCATATCTTTTTAGAGCAAAATGATCAGATGTACCTTAGCAAGTTATTCCAGTGACTAGGCTTTGGGTTTAATAGCCTTTTTATCAAATCTCACTCCAGTTTTGAATCAAATTGATTTAGATTCAGCTTTCAACATTTTCAACAAAAAAATACCCAAAACTCAAAGATCCAATTACGATCTGTACTTTTTTATCAGTTGAGATGACATGAACATGATTTTGTTAGGTCTAAAATCATCAGGTAGATGATGTGACTCGAGTGCAAGTCATGTGAATAGAATCCTTTGGTATCTGTATTCTTGCAGCATTTTCAAAACCGTCTCATCATTTTGTGCTTTTGTATGACTTTCCATTTGTACCCAATGAATTCTAGATACAGTAGAAGTATTAAATTGATTCCTCGCCTCTGCTGTTATTTCACAACCACGGAAAAGGACTGTGCTGACGTGACTGTCACTGAAAACTGCAGGCACCGTGAGGTGGAAGAGCGACAAGGTCCGATGGAATTAGAGGGTAAGCGTGTACCGTACAGACTGACGCAAACACACAAATTCCCAGCCGCACGTAAATGGTCACTTAATGTTTCCCTGACACTTTCACACCTCTTTGTGCTGTACGGCCTGGCTCAGCGAAAGGTGAAGCAGAGAGTGATGCTCCAAACCGGGTTCTGTGATAATCCAGGCGGGCAGACTGCAGTAAAACACACACACACACACGCACACACACACACACCTCCCAGACGCTGATGAAATCCGACACCTCATGTGTAGCTGGCCTCGCCATTACGCTGCTGAGTAATATGACATTTAAGCTTTAATCTCCATATGTGTCTGTGGTTGGGTTCGTGTGTGTGTGTGTGTGTGTGCCCATGCGGAGGAAAAGTAAGTGCAGTGGCAGACTATGCATAATATTACACCATTATGCAGAGTGATGCTTCACTTCCTACCGCATCCAGGAGAAGAGACGCAGCAGTAGGTGGCAGATTCAAGCACACACACACACACACACACATTCATGACAGTCTGCCCAACAAGGATGAAGCAACAATGTGCCACCATTGTTCAAAATGATATCGATATTTGCCAAGGATAAATGTAAGATTCGTTGCGCAGTTCTGAGCATCAGTGCTTTGACAACCCAGAAGGCAAAATGTGTTTTTCTTTTACTACTACCTGTTCAACAAAATATATCCTTGGAGGATCACAAAGCCTGACGATGGATATGAGAGTGGCGACTGGCTTGACCGCACGTTACCGCAATACGATAACGTTACCTCTCCATGTACAGAGTTAGCATGCAGCTTTAGCCGTGATGTCTAGCTCTGCTTTTGAAGTGTTTCCATACTTTACTGTAAGTGTAGTGTTTACCACGTTGGATTAAATAAGGGAGGATGTAGGTCGTATACATGCTGACTCTCCGCCGTTTTCTACTTTTTCGTTTCGGCTCGCTGCGGCCGGCTTGTTCTGTTTTGTTCTTTTAAAGGGATATGACGTCACGTTAATCAGACTACAACAATAAAAGCGGCAACCTTATTCTACTGTATTTTAAAAATATAAAAATATTTTGATAGAAAATATGAAACCATTTCAATCAACTCCATCAAATAAAATTACCAAATACTATTTTGTGTTTCAAATGCGTATTTTAAATACATTTATAAGAAATACCGCATATCCCTGAGCACCACAGTGCTTTATACTCCAGTATGTGTCTGATCCACGGCAAGCCTTGTTGCTCTATCAGGAAACTAGAAACTATTGTTGTTTTATTTGCTAACGCTAAATGAAGAAAACTAGCGAGCCGTGCTGAACGGTTACTAATGAACCCAAACTATGTGATAATTTGTGAGGAAAAATCCGAACAAAGACGGCAAACTTTATCATTCTTTTCAACCTTGACAAAGGCAGCGCAGAGCAGATCCACTCCACTCCAATCTAATGCGAGTAGTTCACATTTCCATGTTGTTTATTCATTACGCCCCCGGTGTGTAAAGGCCTTAAGGTTGCTTGCTGACCTGTGAATTGATTGACTTGATTGTATACCACAAAATTCGCCAATTTTGCTCTCCTTGATAATGTTCTCCTTTCCTGTCTCAGACTTTGGATTATTTCGTGCTGGTGGGATTCCTTAACAGGAAATGATGCGATATGAAGTGACAGAGATCGCCCCCGCCCCCCGCCATTCCTCCACCCCCAACACATACACACATACATACATACACACACATCCTCCCAGCTGGCCCGCAGTCTCTGACATGCCTAGTGAGCTTTCTTGGAGTGACAGATGGCTTGGTAAACACACTCATATAATCACACACACACACATACACACACACGTGCATGGAGGTACAAATACAAACACACTCGCATGGGGCCGAACGCATGTAATCGTCCCCACATCAGCACACGAGCTTCCCTACATGGAGCTGGCTTCATGCCCCCTCCCTCTCCAGCCTTCGCCCACAGTCTGTGTTCAGGGCTGGATCCCCAGGGCTCCACACACATGGGGATGCCTGACCTGCCTGCCTTTCACAACCTGTTTGTTCTCCTGCCCTGCCAAGCACCACAGGCCACAGCTAGCCTGCACCAGGGATGGGCTATAAAGTCTAAATTAATCTGTCTTTCTTCAGGAATGCAGCTGTAGTTGCGGATACATAAGTTTGCCTTTAATTAAAAATCTAATCGGCTCCATGTAGCACTGTCCACCTCTGATATGTTGGATATGTTGCAGTATGATATTAAGAAATTTATCAATTAAACACCGGCTGTCAAAAGTAAACAACTGAACAGAGTTTTTAATTTGGTGATAATCTATCCAAAATGTAGCTAGCTAACAACTAAATTTGTGGTTTACTGTATAATTTGACTATTAGGAATGCAGTAGGGTATTCATAATAAATTTAATAACCCCCTGATGTTTTAGCAAGTCACAGCCATGCTAACGGTACAACATCAGTATCCTAACATCCTCACAATGACGTGTCCTGAATCTTTTCCATAGACTGTATATAAGAAGTGGACGTAGTCACTGTGATGTCACCCATTGGTTTGTGGACTGTCGTTTTGAAGCCTCTAGTTCGACATTTTGGCCGAGAGGGTGGCGCTAAGTACAATCCAACGCTGAATTAGACATTTGTAGGGGACCAAAATTAGGGATGCACCGATACCGGATCGGATATCGGGCCAATACTGACTCGGTGACAAGGGGGCCTATTTATTCAATTCAATTTTATGTTTATATACTATACATATTATATACTGTAATTTGAATTCCTGTTTAAGTATTTTGATAATTAATAACAATTCACTAAATTTATATCTATGTATTAATTGTTCCCATTTTGTTTTAAAAGGTAAGAAAGCAATGTTTAAGTCAAGCCTGCTGTTGCCTTACACATAGAAGAATGATCCCAGTTACTTCCACACAGTGAGGCTTACAGCTTATTAATTAAACACTGGTATCAGATCAGTACTCGGTATCAGCCGATAGCCAAAGCCCAGGTCTTGTTATCGGTATCTGGACTGAAAAAGGCGGATCGGTGCATCCCTAACCAAAAATTCACAACTCTCCGACCGGACAACACTGTCTATTTTACCTTAAATGGGGACATAATTTACCAAATGAACATCATGCTGTATTGAAGAAGACTTGAAACGATTGAGACCATAAACTCATGTTTACAATGTTTACTGAGGTAATACATCAAGTGAGAAGTAGGCTCATTTTCTCATAGACTTCTATACAATCAGACTTCTTTTTTTATAACCAGAGGAGTCGCCCCCTGCTGGCTGTTAGAAAGAATGCAGGTTTAAGGCACTTTTCAGACCTTAGCTTCACTTTACAGACCCAGAGGATGCCCACTGATCTCTCATTCATTTATTCATTCACTACTCCCTATATAACAGGCACTCATTAGTTCACTCTACAGTGAGCAGTAAATAGAGATTTAAACTCTCAATCAAGTTTCCTTCCCTGCAACTGAAGGGCTTTGAATGTTTTAAGAAATCTAGTTTTAGCTGCCTCCAATCTGCCAAAACTGTCTCCGAATAGACTCTCGCTCTGCCTTTAAGGTTCATTTTGCCTCAGTGTGCAGTAATGGAAAAAGGGAAAACAGTCCCATTAAGTAGATAATTAGCTGCATGTTAGGAAAACCTGCAGTACACATGCTGTTTATCGTGCTGCGCTGCGAATCAAGGCAGCGGTTTTTCTCATGTGTTCTTAAAAGAATTTACAAAGCATTTGACTTTTGAGAGAAACTGCAGCAGGATGCACAGCACTGACAGTACCGGTGGGAAATAAGGCAACAAACAACATGCTATAGCTATTCTTAGAGCGTTGACAGTAATGGGGCCAAAAATGTGAAGTCTGCGGGTGGTGCCATGGGGTCATTACAATCAAAAGGTTTAGACCCTTGGGAGCATTGAGGGAGTACTTTGTATTCCTGCGTACGATGGCAGTCCTATTGTAGTGCATTATCAACATGTTTTGTATATTGTATGCCTAAATTAAATGTGGATATGCACCCTAAAAAATTTTTTGGAGGTAGTGTGATGCTGCTGCAGTAGATTTAATGAAATCCCTCAGGTTGACTCCTTAGCCTTAGAGGAATGTATGGGGAAACCTCACAATAGAAAGGGTTCATCCTCAGGAGAGCATGAATATGTTTCAGCAACTTTCATGGCAATGTGGTCATCAGATATTTATATTTGGTAGGTAATAGTGAAAGTTGGAGGTGCTGCAGAAAAGGTCAGACAACAGGATAACTGATCAGGATTTTGTTCCCACCAATTAAAAAACTCATAACAATACTGGTGATACCGATTAAACAGGACATTTTACAAGAAAAGTTGACGCTCATTATATGTATCACACTTACTTAAAGCTGAAGTAGGTGAGATTGGAACAAATATGATTAAAAAAAGTTATTTTTATAGAACGGTCGCTATATCGTGACAGTAGTACATGAAACAGGTAACCTGGAAAAAATCATGTGCCTCTGTGTCCTCCGGTGCTCCCAACTGCAACTGCAAGATTTCACAGACCAGAGGACACCAAGCAGTAAGAGCTGATCTGAGGTCCGCTGTTCAGCTGCTGTCTATGAGAGCCGGCTGTCAATCACTCGCGAACTCCGACCAAACGGTCAAACTAGGCAGCACTGATCAAATATGAATCAATATTATGTTACGTTAATGCCTATTTCTTGCCTCAAATGTTTTCAGAATCATCTTGTAGTGCACGGTTGAGCTGTAAAATGAGAAAGCCAATAGGAATGCTCTCTCAATGGAATGACCTGTCATCGGTCAAGGTCTCCTTTTTTAAAGCCTGAAAACAGAGCCATGAGGAGGTGCAGAAGTCTAGTTTTCTCTCAGAAGACTTGAATTACAATATGGTGAAAGGTTATTATGGAATTTTTGCCCAATGATGCCAAAAACTGACTGCTGCCACTTTAATCTGACAAACACTAAACAAAAATTCAAATGTGAAGAAAACATTTTAGTCAAAAGACCAACACTAAAAGTAAAACTGTGTCTCTCTCGAGAGAGCTGAACTGCCGAGACGCTCCATGATATCAATGATTCAGCTTGTTTTTCAATTCTTACTCCAATTAATTAAGAGAGCAGAGTGGAGAAAAACAGAGAGCGAAAGAGCATTACCCTTTAAATGATGTCCCATTTGTGCGACTGGAGTATAATCAGACTGTAACTAATTATTTCTTATGGTTAATTAAGACTTGATAGACAGAAAAGTGTAACTGATATCAAGAGTCTGCTGGACCACGATCACTACAGACATCCAAATCTATCTGTGCTGCTGTTTATGATGGAGCAAGATTGAATTAGATGAGAATAGATGTGAGTCACGGAGAAAAATGATAGACAGAGGTCATTGCTACCAGGGCACACACTCACACACACACACACAGACAAATAAATACACACATTGTAATGAGGCAGAGGTTGTAGTTTGCGGTGCATGAGCAGAGAGGAGAGAGCCGGCATTTGTAAACACGATTATCTCTAATCCAACACGCTCCACTGTTATAATGCGTAATCATAGCTGAGTGTGTGTGCGTGTTGGTATTTGACCTTAGAAGGACGGAAAATGACAAAAAAAAAAGTTGCAGCCATGCCAGACACAAACTGGGGAAAAAAACACATGTATGCACAGTTGTTTGCGCATTTTGTAGACAGTTGTTCACACACATACATGTGTGTCTATGTTTGTGTGTTTGCACAGTATAGACCCCATTTGTGTCGACGTCATGATGACGTCACGGTGTTAGCTGGAGGCCAAACAAAGGAAAGACTGGAGACGAATACTAGCAGTGGGCTTAAGTTACACATTGAAAATGTCATCTTGCTGTGTTGTTGGGTGCCAGAATTCAGATATCACATACATCTGAGATAACAAACTGTGATTTGAGGCTGTAGTGAGCTACAATAGAAAGGGGAGAGAAAGGGTTGCTAATAGTTTAGCCCAGGGGTGTCCAAACTACGGCCCGCGGGCCAACTGCGGCCCCAATATGGCCCACACATGAAACTTGCAACTGTGAAAACAGTCAACATAATTCGAGCACGAGGGCTCCACCACAGAGAATATCAAGCTTTCCTATCTGATGTTGATGCTGAATACAGCGACCTACTCTATCATTCTGATGTGCGCTGGCTCAGTCGCGGCTCCGTGCTGCAGCGGTTTTATTCCCTGAGATCAGAAATTGACCAGTTTTTGAAAGAGAATGACCGACCTCTTCATGAACTGAGTGACCCTCTATGGCTGGCTGACCTGGCATTTCTAGTTGACTTTACTGATCATCTCAACACACTGAACAAGAGTCTGCAAGGCAAAGACCAGCTTGTGCCATGAAAGCATTCCGTGCGAAGCTTCGTCTCTTTGAGACACAACTACGCAACTTCAATGCTGCGCACTTCCCCACGCTGTCCGAAATCAAAATTGCTTTTCCAGAGGTCGACCTTTCTGCTAAAAAGGGGAAATATGTGTCTGTCATCACATCTCTCATGACAGAATTCAGTCAGCGCTTCCAAGATTTTTCTGCCATTGAGAAAGAAATCAAGCTGTTCTCGACTCCCTTCCTGATGGATGCAGAAGAAGTGGAAGAGAGTCTGCAATTAGAACTTATCGAAATGCAGTGTGATGATTCTCTGAAGAATCAGCATCAGCTTCTCTCCCTACCCGACTTCTACCGGAGCTTGGAAGAGGCCAAGTTTCCTCTGATGCGATGCCACGCAAAACGAATGATGAGTCTGTTCGGTTCGGCTTGACCGCACGTTACTGCAATACGATAATGTTTCCTATTCATGAGAGAGTTAGCATGCAGCTTTAGCCGTGATGTCTAGCTCTACTTTTCCTGCAATGTGTGAAACCACAAAGTGTTTCCATACTTTACTGTATGTGTAGTGACTACTTTGGATTTAACATGTGAGAGTGCAGGACGTATCCACAAATCTCCGCTGTTTTCTACTTTTTCGTTGCGGCCAGCTGCGGTTTGTTTTGGTTGAAGGATATGACGTCACGTTACTCACACTACAACAATAAAAAGTGTCACTTCCTTCTACATCCACATAGACTCAAATGAAGCAAATATATCGATTCTGGCATTGAAAAAATTGATTTCGAAATCGTTAAAAAAATAATCGCGATACATATGTGAATCGGCATCCTCATGTTTATTAACAGAAAAGGGGTCTATATGTATTTCCTCCTGTCTGTGTACATGTGCTCCTCTGTGTGTATTGAGTATGACTGTCTGTATACTGTGTGTGATGAGATGAGAGGAGGAAGTAAGTGCCATTGATCCGAACAATTACAGACAAACAGAGTGCCGGAGAGACAGTCGCTGGCGTAGGAATGCAGAGAAGCATCTCCTCTGACAGATAAGAGGAGACTTTTCTCAGTTCTGCGTCTGCCGCTGAGCACCGAGAGCAAGAGTTTAACCCCACACTGTTTCTCTAATGTGTTCGGTAAAGCTGTCAGTGTTACTCTTCACCTGCGCAGGTAATCAAACCCAGTTTAATTAAAAGAAAAAATATCTAAGCTGCTACATATTCATTTGGAGTGGTGACATTTTCTAATCTGCAGGTCTTCCATTTTGTTTTTGTTTTGTTTAGCGCTCGGTGCTGCTGGTGTTTTTGTGCTGTGCTTCACCTGTCAATCAAATACTGCAAGCACCTCTTTCATAGTTGTCTGTTGTTAGGTTGTTTGATGCTGCTTTCTTTTTTTTCCGGATTAACCGAGATGGGTGTTATTGCTAAAACAAGGATTTTTAGAATTAATTAAACATCAAGCTCATTTATTTTTACTCAAAAATACCAAACATTCACCGATTCCAGCGTCTCAAATGTGAGGATTTGCTCATTTTCTCTGTTTAAGTGCATGCATATCCATTCAGTATTCATCTCTTTGCATTTGTATAGTTTACTACTCACAGAACACTTGACTTGTATATAGACTTTTTATTTTAATTCTTATTTTATTGTTGGTCATTGGTGCTTTTTAGATATATTTATATTAGGGCTGTCAAAGTTAACGAGATAATAACACATTAACGCAAATTAGTTTTAATGCCACTAATTTCTTTAACATAACTTTTTAATAGATATAATTTTTAGGTGGTAGCGGGCTCAGTTTTAAAGCTAGAGTGAAGATACGGGTATCAATTAAAACTAAAAAAACGTAAGGAATCCACTGGTACCAACCATGTCATACTAGCTTGTCGCAAAGGAGGTGAAACAACGCTCCAAACTTTGGCGAGGAAAAACTGTCATCGCTATTTTCAAAAGGGGTCCCTTGACCTCTGACCTCAAGATATATGAATGAAAATGGGTTCTATGGGTACCCACGAGTCTCCCCTTTACAGACATGCCTACTTTATGATAATCACATGCAGTTTGGGGCAAGTCATAGTCAAGTCAGCACACTGACACACTGACAGCTGTTGTTGGGCTTGAGTTTGCCATGTTATGATTTGAGTATATTTTCTATTCTTAATGCCGTACCTGTGAGGGTTTCTGGACAATATTTGTCATTGTTTTGTGTTGTTAATTGATTTCTAATAATAAATATATACATTCATTTGCATAAAGCAAGCATATTTGCCCACTCCCATGTTGATAAGAGTATTGAGGTATGAATTTGCGATTCATCGCGATTAACTATAGAATCAAGCGATTAATCATGATTAAATATTTTAATTGATTGACAGCCCAACTGTTGACTGATTAAGACTATGATATGCAGTCGAAAGCTTCGGAAAAAGCTTGTAATTAGTAATTATTTTGTCAAACTGTTCCCAAGCTCAAGAGTGAACTTTCAGACTTTCAGTTTGCTCATTTTTATAGTTGACACCACAACACAAAATGCAGTAAGCCAGCATTTGTCAAGGTTCAGACATTGTAAAAATCCTGACATGTTTCTGTATAAGCTTCTCGTAAAAGCTGGAAACTTAAATTAGACAAAACTTCCCCAATATGGGTAGAAAAGGTTCTCAAATAATTATGAATTTTGAAGACTTTCACACGTCATTATCTTTGCAACAGTAGAGGTTAAAGAAACTAAATCATGAAATAATAATAAAAAATACACAAGAATAAACACATGTTTAATCTAACAATGCCACAATATATTTTATATCTCATGATGATTAACCAGTGACATATTCTTTGCAGCTCATGCGCACGTATCTCCCAGAAACAACCTCCTTTCTATAAAGCTGCATCCAGCTCAGTACAGTCCAATTGATTTGCTCACTTGATGGAGCCTCGCAGACCCCAGCTGGCCTGAGCCGACAGCAGAAGGAGCAACGTTATTTTGGGGAATTTGCCGTCACGTGTCCGAGCCATTGTTGCGTATTTGCAGAGGGGCTGACAAGCGAACGCCACTAAAAATAGGACCTCGGCTTTTCTCTCCCCGAACTGTTGCTGTGAAAGCGCAACAATAACTGATTTTTATTTTCCCAATAGGAGGCACCCGGAGCCCATTCCAGCAAATATCCTACTCCCTTATTCCCCCTACAGTACACTCCTTATCTCTCTTACAAAGGAAAAGACAAAACCGTCAGTCTCACCTTATTAAATCCTCCACTTTAGGCGTTTTGCTTTGGCAGGAGGGTGAAATTAATTCACTTGTTTGTCCGGTAATTCAACCAGACACATGCGACATCATTCAACGGGGGCTAATCTTCTTTACTTCTAGACGTTGTCATTTGGTTTTGAGGCTAATCTTGCAGGAAGTTAAACAAATAAAACAAATCCAATTAGCCACTCCGTCTGAAATGTTCACTTGTTTTGAGAACAATGAGGCTTAGATTCTCCACATGAGATCAAATATTTGTTTAGATGGATGCGTGCATGCACATCGTTAACACGTCGGCGGCATGCACAACGATGCACGTGTGCGTACATGCCGTGTTTCCGTGCATGTGCGTGCAGGATCTTTTCTTATGCACGACAAGAATGCTCTATGACTTGAAACTGAACTGATGATTGTACGTGTAAAAAAAAAAAAAAAACGACACTACAATGAGCGAGAGACAGACAGAAAAATACAAAGAAAAAGGAGACAGCGAGCGCTCCGGGGAGATGAGAGAGCTGAACGGATGATAACGGAGAGACGGAGAGAGAGAGAGAGAGTGAGGCATAAGGAGCACGTTGTGAAGGCCCCTTTTAGTGCAGGAAAGCAGGAATAATCCCTATTAAGATAATTAGTGTTTCAGGAGACAAAGCATAATTAAACAGAAACAGGCTATAAACTATGTGCTGTCTAAATATAACTCGTCCGTACAAATCCAGTCCGACTGCAGAATCCGACGTCTCTGCACCCCGAACTGCAGGCAGGGGGAGCGTGTGTGCATGCATGTGTGCACGTGTGTGTGTGTGCGCGCATGCAGGCATTAGATGGGGGCGGTGTGTTTACAATGAGATCAAGAGAATGCTTGGCAGGACGTCAGCCTTGTAAAGCCCCAGGATTCCACATGGAAAACACTCACACACTCCGCCGCCATGGGGAAAACACACACACACACACACACACACACACACCGACAAGCCCACAGAGAAAACAAACATACGGCATGAGAGCCCTTGGAACACACCGAGGAAGAGACAGGGATACGAGCACGGTGACGCTGACAGGCAGCATTCAGTCTAACGGGGGAGCAGAGAGGATTTCTACCTGGGAGAAGTTTGTGTTTTTCATCAGCGTTTCATCTTAATGTCAACATCCCCCCTCACTTTCTCTCTCTCTCTGTTTGTCTTCAGCTGCTCACCAGAGGGAGCGCTGCTCATTTCTCATCTTCAGTTCAGCTTCTCTGTTGCCAGCTCTCCTGAGTCTGGATAGTGTGTGTGTGTGTGTGTGTACTATTTTCTTCCTCTGGAAACTTGATATTTCTATCATCATACAGTATCCTAAGGAATACCAACTTAGAAACCACCACTTAGGGCTGCTTGATTATGGCAAAAATCATCATCACAATTATTTTTGTCAATATTGAGATAACGATAATTTAACACGATTACTCGTTGACTTTGGAGACAGCATGCATTTAGAAAGAACATTTTGTAGCCTATATTTTAAAGTTAAATGCATCAATCTGGTGCAAAATTAAGAGCACTAAGTGATGAGGTCCGGGCGGTGAGGGGTGCTATAAAGCGCCATCTTCACCCCAGGCCTTTCCAAGCTAGAGCCGGTCGCACGGAGGAAATGCACCTGGAGAGAGCCAGCCAGCGCCGAAGAGTTCCCACGAGGGGATCCTCCCTCACCGAATTAATTGCAGAGCCCTACCACCACCACATTATGAAAGATGAAGCCATAAGAGTCACCAAGTTACAAGACTCCCCAGACTAATTCCCAAAGCACCCGCAAAACTGCGCTGCCAAGCAAAAAGCGTCTCGGTGCTTTTGTGCTATTTGCACATATTTAAATGAGGTAATATGCAAACATTTGAAGCAAAATTGGCCCCTTTCTATGCAAATGAGCCTCACTGTAAAAACAGTCCAACTCACAAAGATCAGCACTAATAGCCACACGCAGTTACAGTGAAACTGAAGCGCATCTATAAAGAGGTGTCACGCCCAGAGCAGTGATCATGGCAGCAGTGATTGTAGACAGGCGAAGGCATCGTCATGCTTCGCTCAAACTCACTTATTTTGGGATGCAGTGACAGTTGTGTCATGAAAAATAAATGAATAAAGCAACCCTACAGATGTTATTTTTGAAAATGCATGAGAAAATAAGAGTCAGTGGTCGTGTCTATAATGTTAAATCCAGCGCTACATATCCACCAGGTCTGGCGAGGACACCAGGGGACGTGCTGCTCCACTGCTCAACGAGCGGTGACATAACCTCTCGTTAAATGCACCTGATTGGTCCTTGGTTTTCTGCTTGTTATTTCAAACAGAAAAAAAACATGGTGGCCTGCTCGTAAACTTTCTGTTATTCCTTCTAAACAATCCACCAAAATCTACCTCTGAAAACATTTTAAGCGGGAAACAGGCGATGCCACTGCTGAGTCTTGTGTCATTTTAGAACTAGATCGGTTAGTTTAACAGCTTGGTCCAAGTTTTGTGAGCGGGACGCAAAAATGTACGTGTTTGGGAAGTATTGAGCATACGTCTGGATTAATGAGACTTTTTATATGCAGTATATGATTATACTGCACGAGTTGTGTGAGAGTTTGTAAACGTTTGTAAATGTTTTGATATATTTTTGCTGCTGTTAAACCTCCATTTACTTCAATTCACAAGACTTTTTTGATTCTTTGTTTACCCTGGAGGCATGCGAGAGCAATAAGCTGCCACATTAGCAGTCCATAACCATATCCAAAGAATACAATATGGAAGCCCAGCCACACCCTGATAAGACATAGCAAGAGATCTGAAACTCCACAATCAGATAAATAACCCACACTGGTGTTTGCATTAGGAGACACTGAGATTAATTCCTCTACCTCTCTTGCAAAGACACGCGGGTTATTTAATATTTTACATTCATCTCGCCGAGCATCTCAGCTCGTCTTACCTGGTTCTGTGCAGTTTTTTATCGGCTCAGCGTAGAACTTTGACTCGTTGTCGTAGACTTCCTGTAGAAGGTGACGACTCTCCCACCTCGCCCCCTCCTCGACCAAGGAACTGGGAACTTGATATCCTGAGAGAGAGAGAGGCAGAGATGGAGGAATTGTTACAATGCTTTCATAAAAAAAACGTATTCACTGCAAACAAACCACCAGACAAACCATTAGTGGCAGCTCTGTCCCAAGGCAGTTGGCTCAGTGAAAGACATTGAATGCATCACGTTGCATTCAAGAAACTTGGTTTTATGTAACAAAACAATCCCTTCGATTTTTTGGGGTAATTTCTGCAGATGCATGTTGTGATGCCCCTCGTGCACAAACAGACTAATGGCCGTGATGCACGAGCTCTCGGCTCCGCGGTTTAATTGACATTCCTGAATACTCTGAACCGTTCGTTCTCCCCACAGAACAAAGGCAGATGAGACATGCGTCTTGTGTCACCGCGTTCCTGCGGGAGCATTAGCGCGGCGGCACGCTGAGCGCCGCGAGGCCGATCATTCCAGCTCAGTCATCTGGGTCACAGTATCCTCAAGCGCCCCACCTCTGACCCATCTCCTCTCCCACCATGCAACAGGCCCCGACTTAGGTGCAGAGCACGCCGGGGCTTCTATAAATAGAACCGAGCTTGACTATATTTAACAAAACGCAGAAACATGCAATGTTTTGCGAACGGCCATGTCACAGGCAGACGGGGAAAAAAGGCAGCGAGCTAGAAGAGGATGGAGTGACGGTTGTAGCCGCTGTAGTACGGCAGTATTATGGCGCTTGGAAGCATATGTTTATCTAATAACTGTGAACACCAACAACTGTCCTTAAGGCGAAAAGCAGATCTAAGTCATAGAGGTGAAATGCAACAAAGATGTGGATCCCTGAGAAAAGTGTTGCCTCCTCAGTAAGTGTTTTCATTGATTATTGTATTTTTGTCCTGTTTCACATTGAAGGTAATGTTGTATAACCACCTTCACTAAAACATGACATTTACTGTAAAGGGTCAGTACAAACAAATTACTATTTTTTGTGTCCTCTTACCTTTTTGGCAGCCATGTTTTGGTTTAATTTATTTTGACTAGGGCTGTCAATTGATTAAAATATTTAATTGCAATTAATCGCATGATTGTCCATAGTTGATCGCAAATTAATCACATATTTTATCTGTCCAAAATGTACCTTAAAGGGAGATTCATCAAGTATTTAATACACTTATCAACATGTAGGCAAATATGCTGTCTTTATGCAAATGTTATGTAATATTTATTATTGCAAATCAATTAACAAAACAAAACAATGACAGATATTGTCCAGAAACCCTCACAGGTACTGCATTTAGCATAAAACATATGCTAAAATCATAACAAACTCAAGCCCAACAGGTAACAACAGCTGTCAGTGTGTCAGTGTGCTGACTTGACTATGACTTGCCCCAAAACTGCATGTGATTATCATAAAGTAGTCATGTCTGTAAAGGGGAGACTCGTGGGTACCCATAGAACCCATTTTCATTCACATATCTTGAGGTCAGAGCTCAAGGGACCCCTTGTGAAAATGGCCATAAAACTGAGCCCTCTACTATTTTCAGCGCTTTACCTCGCCGTCAGACAGCCCTTTCTGACGAGGAAATGAAAAAAATGAAAAGTGAATTACAAAAACACAGGAGTTGCCGCTCTACCGCCGCATCGATCGGTTAGTTTGTTTGTGTTATTGTGTGACTTTCGGATCCGAACTAAAGCGGCGTCCACAGCAGTACATTTGCTCAGTCTCCGTGCTGGTACTCCCGTCTGCTTCTCCAAACTGGGAGCGTGACATCCGCCATCTAAGTTACCGTATGTAATACATCGAGTATGGATAAGGATATAAATGTGTACACATGTAGCAGGGTCATCATGCAGGAACCTACGTCAGGTCACGTGGGAAACCATTTTTAGGAGGGCTTGGGAAAATAGCATTTTGACGCTATGTACTTCGACCAAAATTTTGATGTTCACATTTGAATACATAAGGAACACTACTGGGAAGCTACAGAATGATATAAAAACCTCAACAACAAAAACGTGATAATTATGGACCCGCCATAATGGAAAAACACCATAGTGCCACTAAAGGTCAAAACCTCCACAGGGTACCTTTAACCTGGCTTCTCCTTTGTATCTATTATTCTCCTTTTTTATCTATTATTAATGTGACTGCTGTCTATAAACAGAATTACCCCACTGGGACATTACTGTTGTGTTAAATGTTGCTGATCAGTGAGCAGGATGGCTTTATGACAGTATTTTTTGCATCAGTGAACTGATGAAATGTGATGTGTAAAGTATCATATTTGCTGGATTAGCCCCAAATAGATATTTCCCTCTTATTAGAAAGAAAGCTGCACCTGTGCTCTGTGAACAGGGACACTGTTTCTGGAGAAGGATGTTGCTGTTAAATTATTTAATGTATTGAATTTTTTTTCAATGCTGTGAGCATCACAATACAAAAACTCGTTGGATGCGTAAATGTCAGAGACATCTCGAAACCTGGACAAATAAAACCGAAATCATCTGCATGACTAGATACAATGAACAGAAGCCTTTAACATCAGCTGCAAAAAAGAAATGTTCATTTTATGTTAAAAAACAAACACAATGCACAGCTGTGCAGGGGGCACTTGCTTACAGTCTGTATTGTTCTACAAAGAGAACTGAAGGGTGAAATCTGCCAAGCTGCATCAGTGCCAAAGCTTCTATACAGCTGTGACGCCTTTTGCCCTCTTTACTGTATGCTCTTCCCCTGAGCCAATCCTTCTCTCTCTCTGTCTGTCTGTGTCTGTGTGTGTGTGTGTGTGTGTGTGTGTGTGTGTGTGTGTTTACATGCACACTCTTATTCCACTATTATTCCAAATGTGACATTATTCTGAATTTGATACGGGTCACGTAAACAGCATATTCTGTTTGGATATTCAGAATTAGGCCTTATCCCGAATGGAGCATTTTCATATTAAGACTTGTGGGATGTGCTGATATTATTCGGGTTTTAGGAGCATTATTTAGACGTGTATACAGAACGTTCGGAATATGCGTCTAAGTTGGGGTTTTTACAGCCAGCTGTGTGCGTCGTGCACAAACCAACTAGCAGACAGTTTGCAGAGATGCATGCCCAAAAGAAAAGCCCACATTTCTGGTCGGAGGGAGAAACACACCTACTCTTAAACATTATGAAAGACCTGGATATCAACAGGTCTTATATGTGCAAATTAGGGGTTTAAGAAAATATCGAAAGAAAATCAAATATGAAACTGTATCGATCTTAAAAAACACTGCATTTAATTAATATTTTACATGCAAAGATTAACTCAGTCAATACTTTAATTCATTGGCAAAGAGATGCACCCTCTCAAAGTAGTATTATGATGTTGGATGTTACAGGGACTGTTATAAATGTAAATGCAGATCCGACTGTTCTGATTTCAGATTGTATGCATGTGGTGGTTCTTTATGCTATGACAGTTTTCCCAAAAATGTGATGAAAAAAATCACCATATATCGCCTTATATTGAATTGTATCCCCTGTATCGTGATGCGTATCATATCTCCAGATTCTTGCTAATACACAGCCCTGGTGCAGCAATATCGCAACGCCGACCTTTTCAAGAAGATGGTTGAAGGAATGAAAGAGGGAGGCTGTCCGCCACTGGTTACATTTATCGTGGTGTAGGAGTCAAAATGTGTATTTAGCCTGTATTGTTTATCATTGTTTGTTTAGGCTGCACACATTCTTTTGGTTGGCACAGGTGTGTGGTTTTCATTTGATTTACCTGTGTAATTGGACGGCAGGATTCAGACAATGAGGGTGAGTTAGGCTTGGATATTTTCTGTGTCACGTCACGGTTATTGTTTGTGATTCTTTTCACTTAATAAACATCATAACATACATCTGGACTTAGTATGGATTTATGCGTGACACAGTAGAGAGCCTACTTTAGCCTCTTAGCTACTTTTTGATCAATAGTGGTCGCTACACGGAGTATGCATGTAAACGGGAATATTAGTGGAATATTCATTTTCATTAGCCATGTAAACAGCTTAGTGTGACTATTGTCTTTTTTCAGAATGAGGGCAAAAAACTGAATATTTTGTGCATGTAAATGTAGTCATTGAACAACTTCACAGCTTGAAACACACTCAACATACTCCTCAGGATTCCTCTCTACCTCTCGTCATTACTTAATAGCTTGAATATGCTCCATTAGACAGCACACACAAACACACACACTCACACACACAGGCAAGAACCAACACAGTGACAGTACACACACACACTCACTTGTGTGAGATGTGTGCAGACACACTGAAACACAGAGAGACCTTGGTGAGTGTCGTAGGTGGCTGGTGGTCCAGTGAAGCAGAATGCATCACCGCTGCTGAGGTTACTATGGTGATGTGACGTAATAGATAAGATGCAGGAGGTGGGAGGTGCATGACATAACACTGAGTAACTCACGCACACACACACACACACACACACACACACACACACACACACACACACACACACACACACACACAATGACTAACCAAACTACAAGCACATGCTATCAGATGTGCTGTGCAACACCGTCAGTCACACTCTGGCTCATATCAGCGGCTCTTTATTGTAGCAGTTCCACATGGGAGACAGGAATGTGAGCCATGTTGGGGTGCAACGGATCACAAAACTCACGGTTTGGATCGCATCATGGTTTTGAGCCACGGCTCGGATCAGCAGGACAAAAAGGGAAGGTATAAAAAAGTATAACTTTCAGAGATTCCCAATACCGATCGCCCATCGCTTATGAGCCATATCAGCCGATACAGATTGGTGTTGTGTTGTTTTGTTATAGCAGCTGGTATACAAGGCTTTACACTATTTATTTTCACCACCGTCCCGAAAAATAATTTCAACTGCCCCAAAGTCAGTGTGAACCTTCAAAAATTATATCCTTTTACTTTGTTATAGTCATCTATAGTCAAATATATTTTTATTGATAAAGAAACTTGCCATTTGTAGTTCTAATTATGTATTATAAGCTGCTTAGAGCTAGTGTTAGGAAGTTAAACAGGTCATAATTTCCACTCTATTATCTATTTCATCTCCTTCAAACAACTGTATTTCTTCAAGTTATTCAAGATTACATGTGAACACATCATGATAGCTACATAATTTACCTTCACCCAATACTCATTTTTACTGCATAGAGCCTGAACGCACCATAATGTAACAATGGAACCAATGTATCGCGGATGCTCAGGTTCAGGCAAGATCGCAAAATAATTATTAAACATGTGTATGAAACAAAAATTTGTATAACAAGAGATGAATGCATACGAATTTGTCAAAAAAAGAGGCACTTCAAAAAGTGAGTATAACCCCCCCCCCCCGCTCTCTGCTTGAACCCTACTAAATAAAGTAGGGCCATAGGTTTTGCTCTTCTGGAACTAATAGAGTTAATGGGCATTAACTAATTAACTAGAGGGCACCCTGGACTTCTAACCCCCAAAAGGCACAACTAGACCAAACTGTCAACCATCATATCAAATTTGAAGTTCTTAAGTTAAACAGTTTCCGAGTTCTGCTCCGGAAAAGAAAGTGTGACACGCGAATGGACTGACGGACGGACGGAAAGACGGACACGCGGAGCTCTATATACCCCCGATTACGTTGTTGCGGGGGTATAATTACAATCCAAGCACACGTCAAATTGTATTGAAGTCTATGGGATCTTTGGTTTTCTATCCCCCAAAAGGGGGCGCAGCCTTTTCTTTTTAAAAAAGTACCCACGTGTGCCGGTGTGATGTACTGTCATTTCATCCTTTGCTCATGTAAAAAATATTGATAAATACACCTTTAAAGACAGTCAGAGGAACACATAGTAATATCAAGAGCAAGGTAACTATAGGTGAATGAATGTATGTGTGTGTTGCTGGATTTCCCTCCAGATTTCAGGCAGTATGGAGTCAGCCAAGATGTGCTATACCTGCAGGAATCACCCACCTCGTAGATCTAGGTCAGCAGTGTGTGTGTGTGTAGGAAGAAAACTTCAGGGGAACCAACACCAAGGGAGCTGAATGAACCTCAAACATACTCAACTATATCTTGACATTTTTATACATCTTTCTTCCCACTACGTTCATCCATTCCATGCATTCATCTCTCCCTAACACACTGTCCTATATTGGCCAAAGTCTATACGTCCAAGCCGACCCCATAACGTCAGTCCTCACTGTCACGTCTAATTAGCTACTTTATCTTCATTAGCGTCCCTCGGCGGGCATGTCTGTGTGCATGTGAGTACATATATGTGTGCACACATATCTCCACCCATGAAGTATGTTTCTATGTGAAGCATGCATGTGGTGTGTATGTATTTGTATATTGTATAATTGTGTGCAGAGCCATCACTAGTCTATTAAAGTGCTATGTGTGTGCGTTAACAAGTTCTAGCTACAACCTCGTCCCCGGAGAGAAAGGAATCAGGCCACGAGCACATGGCTCCAACTATACGGCGCTATAACATGCTACACGTGATTCCAACATCCTTGGCTCCCCATCAAAGGACATGCTACTGTAAATCTAGGTTACTGCTTTTGTATGCATTGAATATTATACATTACACAGATATACATAAATATACATACATGATTATATAACTCATTATATTAGCATCAGGCACCTGGGTTGATCAAAGGAATAATTCATGTTGGGGAATGAAGGTCACCGAACCCGTAGTGTCATGTACGGGTGGGAATCACCAGAGGCCCCACGATACGATATTATCATGATACTTAAGTAGTTTGAGTTTATTTCCTTTTATCAACTGCAAATTATGCAGTTTGTCAATAACATGAATCTAAAACAGGATCGTTTAGAGTAAAACGGATTTATAATATGGCAAAAATGTTTCTGCGCCAAAAAAACATCTTCTTGATGGGTAATATATTATACTAGTTCATTGCTTGCTTGAGGTACTTTTTATTATTTCAGAAGATTCTATCTTGTTTTCTTTTACTTGAAATGTAGGCCTTAAGTTCATTGTGCTAGGACTCATTTTATTTATGAATAAAAGCTATTGGATGGCTATTTGTTTTCCATACAAGTTCAATGGGTGTCGCCTCGGAAAGGGAACGATAAATGAGTGTCGTGTGCAAAAACCGATCGCTTTATGTACACGACAACCGACGCTGCGTCCGGGACGCCTCACGACGCCTCACGACGTCCGGGACGCCTCACGACACCTCACGACATCCCGACAGAAAGTCTAGCTTGTTTGATTTTCTTCATTGGCGTGAATATGACCGGCAGAGCTTTAGAT
The DNA here is from genome assembly GCF_043250625.1 of Sebastes fasciatus. Taxonomy (NCBI): domain Eukaryota; kingdom Metazoa; phylum Chordata; class Actinopteri; order Perciformes; family Sebastidae; genus Sebastes; species Sebastes fasciatus. Next base: position 27,424,492 of record NC_133803.1, on the reverse strand, counting down.
ATTTTCCAAAGTTAAAGTCCCTACGATTGTATGATTCAACTTTTTCCCATGGTCTAGTAAACAAAAATCACAAGAAAATCATACTATCTAATCATCGGGATGCACCGATACCAATACCAGTATCGGGTATCAGGTCCTATACTGTGCTCATGTACTCGCAAAACGGCTCCGATACCATTTTACGTCAGCGTGACGTTAATCTCACGACGTCCGGGACACCTCACGACACCTCACGACATCCCGACAGAAAGTCTAGCTTGTTTGATTTTCTTTTTTGCTTTCCATGATGTGTTCCGTCATTGCCGTGAATTTGACCGGCTGAGCACAGATGCACACAGCTGTAAACAGAAGCACATGGCTACTTATTATGCAGAATGATGTCATTGGACCTTCCCAGCGCAACGGCTGCCGGACCTCGCATTAGGATATTCAATCTAGGTAATGTCAAAGTAAAAAACACCACCGCCGTTGTGTCTTTGAGCATGGAGCATTCCGTTGCGTGCCTGCTTTCGCTTCTCCCTGTGAATTATATTTTTATCGTTTTCCCCCGGAGCCTCATGGGCCCCTTTAGATGGTCGGGCTCGGGGGCTTGAGCCCCGGTAAGGGACCGACGTGTAGTCCGTCATGTGTCGCGGCCGAGTCACAACAAGAATTTATGACTCTCAATCGTCTAATCTGACATAGTTACCATCGTGACCGTCAAAAATATCGTGTAGTCTGATCCTAGCATAAGGTACACACTAAAAAAAAACACTTCTTAATATTATATTCCATTTCTGTCAATAAATCCACCCAAATGCTACACACACCCTTTAAAAGTGTCCTACTTTGAAAATTTACAATACATTTGTTGTTTCAATGAGATGGAATTTTGTTTGATAGACGTAGGGGTAGGCTATATAGGATGCATTTAGACAGTAACTGGACCTCTTTGACTTTTAATTGAATACCCTTCATCTAAAATAATTAAAGCTACTACTTATCTACTACTTTAGAGATTACATGTCACGCTGTGTCCATTAGAGTGCATGCGAGAAGAAGATGTGCCACACTTTGCAGCTGTGTGTGAAATCTCCACTGCTGCAGAACACAGTTTCACAGTCATGTTGAATGTTGAGCTAATGTGATCGGTCAGCTGAGTCGGTACCGGGAGGATATAATTACATGACTCTTTCCAGTAATGTAGTACATATTATAGTTTGATTTTTATTAGAGGTCGACCAATTAGCGATAGGACATTTTACAAACTATTGTTATTGGCGGAACTTGGCTCTGATAGTGGCCGATGGCTGCACAGTATCCATCAGTCACGTGTAGAGGTACCTCACTGTTTTGCATGTAAGCTTCATTCACAAAGTCAAGGTAGAGGGGGAGAAAAAAAAGTTATATCTCGAATATATAACGCAACATTATCAGCTCTTTTCCCAAGATACAAGACAGGCAGACAAGGAGGAAAAGAAAGCATTCACTGTTACTTTAACTTGCCAAATTGGCTTTTTCTCTTCCAAATAATTCAGACATGTAACTATCCATTCATGAAATGAAACTGCACACTTTAGGATCCTCCTTAACCCCGGGAATATGCACCAACATTAATGTTTTGTAAGAGTGGCATTTAACAATGTAACAAAACACGTTTATTCTTTGATTTTTGGGTTACTGTAAACATTTCTTTTTAGAAATAATGCCTTACAATGACTGATATATTTGACTTCAGGACATCCCTGACTACCAAACATGCTGAAAATCAAACATTTTAATGTATTAATTTAGATATTTTCCAAAGTTAAAGTCCCTACGATTGTATGATTCAACTTTTTCCCCATGGTGTAATAAACAGAAATCACAAAAAAATCATAATATCTAATCATAGGGATGCACCGATACCAATACCAGTATCGGGTATCAGGTCCTATACTGTGCTCATGTACTCGCAAAACGGCTCCAATACCATTCCACTCCACCTCCCCGACGGTGTCGGTGAGACAGGCCGGTGGTGGCCCGGCGCGCGCAGGCCCCAACTTTCATTGCGCCACAAGGTTTTGCTTGCACCCTCTGACTAGCGTTAGACTCCTTGGTCCGTGTTTCAAGACGGGTCGGGCGGGTTGCAGATATCGCTGGAGACCCCTGGCACCTTTTTATATGGGCCAAGCCCCACCCTGGGGGCACGACGTGGTTGGTGCGCACTAAGGACAGTCCGCCAGCAGGGAGCCCCGTCCCTCCCCGGTGGGGGGAGAGGGCGCAGCGAGCACTTTGGCCACGGCCCCGGGAAGGACCTTCGCCCCGAGCCTTTCCAAGCCGACCTAGAGCCGGTCGCGATGCACCGCCTCGTATGGGGGACTCCCCAGCCTGCCGTGTGTCGCTCACACCCTCCAGCTGGCTGTTAACGAGGGTCTTTTGGCACAGAGAAGTACTGGTATCGGTACTCGGTATCGGCGAGTACCCAAATGTGAGTACTTGTACTTGTACTCGGTCTGAAAAAAAGTGGTATCGGTGCATCCCTAAATACACCACTGAAGTCTTCCTATATGTAGAAATTGAGTGAAAGGGAATCAACGTTTATTCTCGCAGCATCAACGGTTCCTGCTGTCAGCGGCAGCACCTTACCACTCAGAATCTACTTTTCCAGAAAGTCAAGCAGTCAGTGCGCTGTTGCAAATCCCGACTGTCACACTGCCAACCGAGATTCAGAAACACTCTATCTGCGAGCGCTCAGCTACATCCACTCAATATCTCAGAGCAAGAGCTCTGTAAAATTCAGTAGGCACTGCAGCGAACTGCATGTCACTCTCCGACTCTCTCAGACACACACACCAGCTAAACCGCCGTGTGATTGCCAATAAATCAATACGACTATGAGCGGTTAGAATGAGACTGGTCCCTTGTGTTTTAAAGAAATACTCTATGTGTCAAAGGGAATATATACTGATGACTATTTATAAATTATATGCAGTGTGTATTTATTCATATATTCATAAACTCATGTATATGGGTAAAAAATTCCAGCTACATAAAAGCTCAATATATGCAAAGCCCCGTCAGAGGGTTTCTTTAATTGTTGCTTAACGAACGCGACAGCTCGTTAATAGTCTCATTAGAGCTGACACCGTCAGACGCCACTCCTGCTGTGAGTGTGTAAGAGTGCTGTCATCTCAGACGCTTTCTATCGCCTCTCGCTCTCATCTCTCTCTCTCTCGGTGTTTGTGAAGATGCAGCCCAGGCAGGAGGCTCAGGGAAGAGGGGTCACGATGGGGGGGGGGGAGACGGGGTGGGGAACGATCCCCTCTCCTCCTGTGGAGATCTACCTGAGCTCAGCCGACATGTGCTGTGGTCAACTGTCATCTGTTCAGTGTCCTTGAAAAGGACATTCATACACAATACATGAGGTCGGTCAAATATAACTTACAGTAGCATCTGCCAATGTGAACATTTCAAAGCTCGGTTACTTTGGCTGTCAATCTCAGTCAAAATCTATTTTGAAAATGTATTATTAATATCTTAACTGTTTCTTCTCTTTTAAAAACAGATTTGACTGAACAATTTTTATACTTCAGACAAAATCATTTTTGAAGGTGGTAAATCTTCCGTTGTCTGACTGCTTTCCGCACCAGCTGCCATGAAAAGCGGATATCTACCTGCAGCAGCTAATTCAAAGCCGGGATGATAACGTGAACGTGACTGACAGGAGTACCATCTGATATCACCTGGAGAAGGAGTTAGGAGGAGTACTAATCTACCACCAGGCTGTGGTATCTTCTGCCATAATACCATCATACAATCTTTATGCTAAAAAAAAGGCAACAGCAAGCTATTTAACAAACATGATCTTGAAAGAGTGAGAAATATGGAAAACTGTTGATGCCTTTAGTTTAATAGTGCTTTTTTAACACTATCAATGGCACACTGTGCTTTACATTTGTTATGATTTTTTAGCCAATTCAGTGAAATTCATATGTGAAACACTCTTGATAACTTTATAAACAATATATTATTAATAATAATAATAATAGTTTTCAAACTTATGATTATAATGACACATCTGACTGATGACCCTTGAGGCCATTACACACTTTTTTCGTGCAATTAATTTGCAATGTATTTTTTTCAAACTGTTGTTTTCATCCTGAATACTTTCACACAGAACGTGAATATTATGCGACGAAAAAGCAACATACTTTTTAATTTATATTCTTGTAATAGGAAGAAGAAGGAGAAAATCACCAAAGAAGCAAAAAGGATAGACATCCTGTGATCCAATGATGACACTTTTGAGGAAAGTCCTGTTTCATATTTAGGAAACATTAGCGCTTAAAGAGAAATGAGGGATACCCTAATAATTTCCGCTCCGTCTCATTTTAATGTGACTTTTCTGACCTTTCCCGCAGACAAATGAACTAAATGTGCTCTTTCTTTCTGGCCCACAGCAGATCCGTGTCTCTTTGGATGACCAAACTCATCCAGTATACATGTCACATACAATAACCAACACCATATCACCGTCATGTCACTGATGTCACAGTATGTGAATGTATTACATAAGTGTCATGTTCCTTGTGTCAATCAAAGCACACATGGTGCACCAAACATCCAGGTCCACAACCTGAAGAGATTTTCACTGCATGAATTCTCCTCCACACTGCAACACGGACCAAATAATGTATGAGCTTCAGTTCAGAGCAGCAAAAAGAAAGAAAGTGTGTGTGTGTGTGTGTGTGTGTGTGTGTGTGTGTGTGTGAGAGAGAGAGAGTAAGATCATCACTGTGGAAATGTTTTATGTGGAGAGATCGGACAAAACACACACTCACACACAAACACACACACTTCAGTAAAAATTGTCTATCCAATGCAGAAATGACTTCAGACAAGACAGTTATGTAATCAGGGTGTATTTGCCTAAATTGTCCAAAAATGTACGGGAGGGGGAGGGGGGGAGTGTTTCTCTGTGTGTATTCCACAGGAGGTTTGAACAAAGCACAAAATGATCTTAGTTGGACAAAGTTGACTCCCCGCCGGGGCCTAAGCATCAGGGATTTTTTTTTTTTTAAATGTATTTTTAAGATGCTCTAAACTAAAATGTGTTATACAAGTAGCAAACTCCTTTAAGGAATAACTAGTAGGTTAGTGTGCGGTGTAGAGAGTGCGAAGACGTGACAATAGAGTGAGTAAGCTGGGTGTCGGTACTCGATACGATCGAAATAACCCAGTACCAAGTAGTATCAAAACTTCTCCAATCAAATGAATCGATTGTTTCTGTGCCCAGATCTAGAAAACAATTCAAGTCCCTGCAAACGTTCTTCGATTTAATGCGACGTGTGATTGGCCCACTACCGCAGCATCTACAACCCATCCATACAGTCTGACGCAAATCTATAAACAACATATCATTTTTGATGCACCTGTTAGGTGTTTTAACACCCGATATTACGCCAAAGCGCATAATAGACCCGCCCGTCCACCAGAGGATAGCGTGTCAGTGTCACGTTTTCCCTCGCTGAGGCATGAATACTACACATGTATGAAGGTACATTAACAGCACGGTCCAACGAGACCACTCACTTAGGTTTAGGCAACAAAACCACTAAGTTAGGTTTATGAAAAACGTCACAGTTGATCTTAAAATTAGTACGTAACCTAAGTAAAACACGTAGGGAAACAACGTAACATCGGAAAACACGCGACAAACGTCATTAAAAGTAACTTAGAAAACACCGGTCTCCTGGTCGAAAGTTAGGGGTGTCCCCGAATACCATTTTTTGGGCTTCGAAGCTTCGGTGAGAAATATTCGAAGGTATTCGAAGCTTTGGGACAGAGTCGCTGCTGCACTACTGTACACACACACCTCTACACAAGAAACAGCGATATCCATCTGAGAATAACTAATAATACATCATCCACCTCCCCTCTCGCCCACCATTAACGGTCTTTCTCCCCTTTTATTCTCTGTCATTACACTGCAGTCAGAACAGACTACATGACGTGAAAATGACACACCTAAAGCAAGAACGGCGTTCTTATTACACACTTTTGCCATGCACATTATCGCGGCATTCACACGTCTTTTTGTCTGTTTTAATGGGGAAGGACATGCCAACCTGTTGTCACTAAGTCTGTTTTTAAGACTACTTGAAGACATTTTGATGAACTTCTGAAAGCCTCCGTCGGTCCATCTCCAAAAGTTCTCCAGTCTTTACAACATAATACACAATATCTATGCCACTTGGAAAAAAACAAAAACTTATAATCAAGGCAGTCTTGAATAGAAAGGCTTCTGGCAGCCAGACTGCCTATTAAACAGAGAGTTCTCTGAATGAAGAGCAGGCTGCCGATAAGGACACAGTTTCACTCATTATCTTCCCAGTGAGGAGATGAATATCCTCAGCATATTTGTCTTTTCAATAGGAAGGGCTTTTCTAATCTCTCCCATAATAAGCTTATCTCCGACTGTCTGTCTTACAACACACACATTCACACACACAGACAGACAGACAGACAGACAGACACATACAAACACAGATACACAGATCGTTAAATTTGATTCAGAGTCATCTGAGAGTGTGATTAATCTGACTGGAGTAATTAAAAGCATAGAGGGTTCCTCTGGCTCTGCTAAGAGCAGGTGAATAGCACTGTGATTGTGTTTGCATTGGTCCGGGGAACAAAAAAGGCCCTGCAGGCTAATCGCTGGAGGAGAGCTCAATCACACATCCCAATGTGTCATCAACAAGAGACACTCAGAGCATTCAGAGATAAAACACGTCGGTTTAAACTGTCATTTTCCTCGTTTTTAGTCTGATGGGGGAAATATATCGAGGAGTGGGAACCAGAGGGGCGCAAGTGACATTTGACCAACACTTTGTCCCGATTTTGTTTATTTAATTCAATCTTTAATATTTAAACTTCATTAGCATGTGGATGACAATATACCTAATGAGCATTATTTTGCCATTTTTTTAAAAATACATTTTTCTTTTTTTGTGTGTGTGTTCAGTGGTAGGTCTTTTGCATTTTGATTAATAACTCTAGATTGGTGAAGACTTCACATGTACCCTTTTGGCAGTAGAAAGAGCTCATTGATAGCTTTTAAAATCATTCATCCCTCAACATGAACCTGTACAAGGTAGAGCTTAGGCTGTCGTGGGCTTACTGTATGTCTTCAAGAAGAAAAACCTTATGTTTCTGTTTTTGAGGAAGGACAAAAGATGTTCATTATTGGTTCAAGATTGCTCATGAGGACAATGTCTTCAGGAAGATACAGAGCAAATGTATGAAGTTGGTTGGACTAGAATTCTCCAAAGACCCAATATCCAAAGCAAATGTGGTCAACGCTGCCGTTCTCTTGCATTTAACAACATAAAATGACAGAAGATATAATTTCGCTAAAAAAACGCTGCTGTTTCTATGTATACAGCCTCAACTATTCTGCTAGCATGGCAGAGGACTTGTCCATCCATCCATTGTCTGTAACCGCTTATTGTTAGAGGGTCACAGAGCCGATCCCAGCTGACATTCGGCGAGAGGCAGGGTACACCCTGGACAGATCGCCAGTCCATCACATGGCTGACACTTAGAGACAGACAACCATTCAAGCTCACATTCACACCTACGGGAAAGTCAGAGCCAACAACTAACCGTAACCTGCATGTCTTTGGACTGTGGTAAGAAGGAGACTCCACACAGAAGGGCCCAAGCCCGCCAGCTGGTTTGTACCCAGAACCCTCTTGCGACAGCGCTAACCACTGCACCCCCGTGCCGCCGGGACTTGTTGTATTGCAAAATGTTATGCTAAAACATACTGGTGTACCACTAATATTCATGGTCATTTTAATTCTATCAATATGGACAAGAAGTGCTCAGGAAAACTCAAATTGAACATTTATAATTCCATGACCTGATATAATTGAATGCTCCAGAAAAGCTACTTAATTTGAACTGTGTGGTGAGACCGTTTTCTCAACTATCAAGAATAAAATGGTAATGGCATGTAATGGTGTAATGGACAGATATCCTGGCTCTCAGAGCAATTGGTGCTTCACAAAAGTGGAACCAATTCTATCTCTGGCATTAAGGTCATTATATGTCATCCAGTCATTTTTCCAACTGCACTGCAAGTGTCCCATTCGGGAAACCCCATTAACAACAAAACTATCATCTTCTTGGCTTATTATCTGGTTGAAAGATTTCAACAGAAATACCAAGGTAGGTAAATCTCAAATGTATGAGGATACATAACCTTGATATTAATCTTTAACCACTAACCTACATTTTACTGCAGAATAACTCTCAGTTGTGAAAACTAATACTGTCAGACTCGCTGCCTCAGGGGAAAACAGCAGGTCTGTTCCAGTTTAAATGTAACGGGAGGGTCTCCTCTATAAGTCAGAATGTAGAAAGCCGGTGAGATGTATAGCAAGTCTTTGCCAAGCTCCTCAATCAGATGCTTAATGAGGACTTTTTGTTCTCCTGCTGCACTATTTTATGTCTTTAAGTCTTAGTCTTTTATGTGTATATATGAGCACTGTTGGAAAGGAGCCTTCACTGTAATTGTGCACATAACAATAAAGAACTTTATGCTTTTTCCATATATAGCTGCGGGTTCGCTTGAGATAGTACTGGGACATGATTTTAAAATGCTATATGAATGCCAAGTCTGTGGTTGGTAGGGTGAGCAAGTCAAACAATGATTGTGAGAGTTAAAGTCGCAATAAGTAAGAGATTTATTAACACCAGGAACTAAGACTTTTTGTACATTTTTATAAATTTAAAGGAATGTTTCAGTATTTTTTAAACTGGGTTTTATTCTTGTGATTGTGTTCATTCTGACGATGGGTCATACCAACTTTGCAGTCGCCACCTCTGTCGATTGAGGCTGCCGGTATTTCTGCACTCACGGAAACAGGGAAAAAAAAAAAAGGAGAAAACTTTTGCTGCAGAGAGTGGGACCTGTTGATGATATTGCAATCTCAACATCAGTCAAAATAACTGTATTAGATATTTTCATTAAAATCGTTCAGCCCTAACAGTTGGCGATTAATTTAATTAATTATTCATTGCAGCTGTAGTTAATTTCTGTGTTGACTTCTGGTCTGACATGAGAACAACTATTTGAAATGATTTATGTCAAATTGAAGTTTATTTGGAAAGCTTTAGGTGGCTCACGCTGTTTGTCCCCAATGGACCTTTTTGTCTGACTGCACATTCTCTACAATGTTGAGTGCAAAGTTTGCATTACCCAAACTCAGAACGGCCACAATAAGGAGAAAAAAACCCGGGTTGAAAAAAATACCATTAGCTTTCAAAACTCAGTTTACTGTTTTGCACGGACTGTGTTTTGGAGCATGAAATCCAATCCCCCCCCAAAACCACTGGAAATGTCAACAATGGATGATAGTGCTAAGCCTCAAACTGAGCCTCATGTCAATTGCGATTGCCAACACACTGTATAACAATGAGCCTAATAGACAATGAGGAGGAACAGGAGATCAGACGTGGAGGGAAGCAAAGCGAGGAGAGCATGAAGTGATAAAGAGAGAGCAGTAAAGACAACAGCAGGTCTAACGGATCTAATACAATGGTCGCACTCCTCCTCCGGGATTGACCCCTCTCTTCAACTCTTCCTCCTTTCATCTGTCTCTCCGAGCCGTGCGAGGATCCCAGAATACACATGGCGGGTGCTAAAATAGGCTTTGGGCTGAGTGATGAATTAGCCAGGGCGTATTTGGGGAGCAAGGGAGCGACAGAGAGAGAGAGAGATTAGAGAAAGAGAGCAATGGCGAGAGAGAGAGTGAGAGATAGAAAATAGCTCCTAATGTTTAATCACAGCTAGATCTAATACAGTACATGGCCCACAGACAAACTCAGTGACCCTCGCTTAGATTTGTTCATCCATCATAACCGAGCTCTGACTGTGTTTATGTGTGTGTGTGTGTGTGTCCATATGATTTGATTATGAACACGTGAGAAAAGACTCCTGAGGGTGAAAGATAAAGCTGTTGTTAACAGATTGGGGACAACCAGGAGACAGTGACACACACACACATTAACACACACCTACAGAATCTCTAATTGTTCAGGTGAGGTTAATGCGAGCTGTTGCTGCGTTTCTATATTTAATGTCATTGTAAACTGAACATCTTTGGATTTTGGACTGTTGGCCGGATAAACAAGCCATTTGTACTCTGGGAACTTCCCATTTTCACTATTATCTGACATGTTAACATACCATATTCCCTACTAGAACTGCAACGATTAAATGATTAATTGATGAGTTGTCAACTATTAAATTAATCGCCAACTATTTTGTTAATCGATTAATCTGTTTGAGTAATTTTGGACGGGAAAAAAAAGTAAAAATTCTCTGATTCCAGTTTCTTAAATGTGAATATCTTCTGGTTTCTTTACTCCTCTATGACAGTAAACTGAATATCTTTGAGTTGTGAACAAAACAAGACATTTGAGGATGTCATCTTGGGCTTTAGGAAGCATTTTTCACCATTTTCTGACATTTATATAGGCCGAACAACTAACCGATTAATCAAGGAAATAATCGACAGATGAATTGTCAATGAAAATAATCCTTAATTGCAGCCCTTTACCATACTGTACTATAGTATACTATAGCATAACATGCTATAGTATAATATACTACAGTGTTCCTCCTATAATTGTACACAAAAATATAATTTCCCCCTATATTAATTCTGCTGAAGCGGTGCATTGTAATGAACAGCAGTGTGTCTGTGGTTAGTTCAAATGTCTGATATAACAGTAGGACAGTTGAGTGTCTGTTTTCTTAACTGCTAAAGTCAGTTGAACAAATGAACTGAAGATAACATTGTCTGTAGCCTACCGGTTACAAACAGGTTCGGTACAGTGAAGGAGTGCTAACGTGCTGACAAATTCTGTGTTTTTTGTGTTTTTAGCTGAGTTATATCAGAGGATATTTGGTTAAAACTGATCGGTGATGCTGTTTTGCCCTCATTGTTCTCTGTGAAGTTAGCTGGAAGTGATGTTATGTGGAGTGAGCACTGCATCAGACTTCATTTAAAAAATATCCTTTTAAATTCATTGCTTGTCAGCAACCAGTCTTATGGTAGCCTAGGAGGCAAGTTGGCCTCATGTGCTCTGATTAATTTGGTATTCAGTTAACACACCAGTCTTAATTTTGTTTTAATGAAAACTCAACTCCTGGCATTTGCTCCTGGTGTTCTTCACCACGGTTTTGGAAGAAGGAAATAACAGGCAAACCAGCTTTAAAAAGTGATGCATTTGTGGTAATTTGATTAAAACTCACGTGTTTAACTTGATTTCAACATGCAAGCACAATACCCACACAACAAAAGCAATAGAGTTTGGTGATTTTTCGGTTGACTGACTTCATTTATCAACTCATCATTGCACATCAGCACTGGCCCCAAATTGAAAGCAATTTTTTTTGCATAAAAACTCAATTCAAATGATTAAGAAATAAATTATTGTATTTGTATTTAAATATTTGCTTTGATTTGATTGACATTAGTAGTTTTAATTATGTATCATAAGCTGCATAGAGTTAGTGTTAGGAAGTTAAACAGGTCATAATTCCCTCTCTAATATCTGTTTTTATATTGCTGTGAAAACATCTCATTCAAACAACTGGATTTATCCAAGTTTCTCATCAAAAACTACATTTTACAAGATTACATTTGATTACATCATGATAATGTTAGAATTTACATTTGCCCAATATACATTTTTAGTTAATAGAGTTTATGTAACTCAATGGAACCTGTATCTGTTACTCAGCCAAGACGGACCGTGCAGCTCACCGGCCACTAACAGCTAACAACTAACGTTAAGGGATCGGCGAATGCCCTCATTTCAACTTCACAAATCAGCCATTCCTCGTTTGATGCAGTGCTTTCAAAGCAAGCGATAGGAATAAATAGAAAAAGGACATCCAAAAAAATTTTCAGTCGCGCTGTGCAACGCTGCGACTCGGCCGCGGAGAGAGCAACACCGTGTCCTCACAGCAAGCGTTACGTTGCGTCATGAAAACAAACCACGTACCTATCAGCTGTGCGCTCGAGATCAGACTGTAGACGTCACCTCAAATAGCCACTCCGACATAAAACAATGCAATCAAATTGATTTTGTAACTGCCCCTCGCATCACATTTAGTCAGGACACCGTAATCTCGTTGAGACACAAATTTGGAGGACTTTTTGTGGCCACGGACCATCGGGCCAACCCTGTTATCTCTAGAATAATGGAAGACCCACATTAAGGTGCTTGTTGTTTCAGTTGATATTGAGCTGCAGTGGCACATATTTTCAAACAAATTTGCAATTCATGAAACTACAGGAAACTAATTGGCACACATCAAGAGACCCACAGATCTCAGGGGCCTCAGGGCAGTTACTCAACTTGTCCCGTTTGGTGATCCAGTCTTGACTGAGGTATATATACATCATCACATCGTCCACCATACTATATTTATAGTACATTAGTGTGGGTTCTCTTGCAGCCTGAAAGCACAGTGAGATTTGGCTGCCGCTAAAGTGGCCCATTTATTATCAGCTCAACACAAGAATGTTTTTCTAAGTGCACACATGCACACACTCATAAGCTCTCTTCTTCTCTCTCTCTCTCACACAACATTCATTTGCAAACACAATTCTGAACTTAGTGTGACATTATTCTCGCTGCGCTTATTAAATAATTACCTTACTCTCTGATTTGAAATGCACGAGGCGCTGCATCAGTGTCCTTACTCCCAGCAGACCTGGTAGAGCAGCATCACCACATGATCCCACACGGCTCTCCGGCACGTAATCCACAGTCTTCCCCCACAGTTCAAAGTGTCATAGTCTTGTTGCATACTGGATCTGCTCTGCTGTGGATTCATTATTCATCTCCACGGTTTAAATTAAACATAGGCAGGGACTTTCAGGGAATCAACAGGAGTCTCATGATAGCATCATTATTTGCGAGAAGTCTGTGAGAATCTGTGTTTGAATAAGTGTGTAAAGTGTTAATATTTTTAGCTGATTTTACCTAAAACTGTGAGAGAAGAATAGCTCGGTTACAAGGACATTAAATTAATCAGCAACTATTTTGATAATCGATTAATAGGTTTGATAATTTTTTAAGAAAAAAAAAGTCAAATTTCTCTAATTCCAGCTTCTGAAAGTGGCAGCAGTCAGTATATTTTTGGCATCATTGGGCAAAAATTCCATAATAACCTTTCAGCATATTGTAGTTCAAGTGTTCTGAGAGATAACTAGACTTCTGCTCCTCCTCATGGCTCTGTTTTCAGGCTTTAGAAAAATCTATCCCGTGACTAGAGACTTTGACCAATCACAGGTCATTTCATTGAGAGAGCGTTCCTATTGGCTGTGCTACGGTTATGTGACCGGAACTTGGCGTTCCTTCAACAGATTTTACAATCTCGGCCGCGTCACAAACTTTCTCATTTTACAGCTAAACCGTGCACTACAAGATGATTCTGAAAATATCTGAGGCGAGAAATAGACATTAACGTAACATAATATTGATTCATATTTGATCGGCGCTGCCTAGTTTGACCGTTTGGTCGGAGTTCGCGAGGGATTGACAGCCGGCTCTCATAGTCGGCAGCTGGACAGCAGACCTCAGATCAGCTCTGAATGCTTGTTTTCCTCCGGTCTGTGAAATCTTACAGATGCCGTTATGGAGCACCGGAGGACTCAGACGCACATTATTTTTTTCAGGTTACCTGTTTCATGTACTACTGTCACGATATAGCAACCGTTTTATAAAAATAACTTTTTTTAATCATATTTGCTCCAATCTCGCCTACTGAAGCTTTAAATGTGAATATTTTCTGGTTCCTTTACTCCTCTGACAGTAAACTGAATATCTTTGAGTTGTGGACAAAACAAGACATTTGAGGACGTCATCTTGGACTTTGGGAAACACTGATCGACATTTTATAGACCAAACATCTAATCGATTAATCCAGAAAATAATCAAGAGATTAATCAACAATAAAAATAATTGTTAGTCGCAGCCCTATTTAATTGTGAATTTTATGTAACATTGTGTGATGATGCAGCTAAAACACAAAACTATACACATTGTAGGATCAGATAATATTTCCATAAAGGTACACTACAGCTACTTAACTGCTTTTTCTGCAGGACTTTTGAATTGGTTGTCTTAATGCAGCACATGCAAACAGGGGTTTCTACCATATCAGTCACTGTGGTGAAAAAAAATAGATGGGTTATATCCCACAGGGACAATTTCTTGTTTCAATGAGTCTAGTCAAAGACAATCAACATCTGTCAGAGTGCTATGAGCGAATGTGAGTGTTCAGGGGCCTCCTGCGGTGACTATTCCTGGTATTCAATGACAAAAGCGCGGACCCGTCACCCACACGTTCATACAATGGGAGAATGGAAGCTTTGAGTGGCTCACACCTGCGGCTCATTGGTCTGCTGAAGGTACATTGCTAAAGCAGGAAAAAAACGGAAAGTGCTGACATCTCATTCAACCCACAATGACACTTTACAGCCTCTCTAGACCCTGCAGACCCCCCATTGGACAAGGTCTGATCTGAGGGACCTGCATATGGGTCACACAATGATACTGATTCAGTGGTAAATGGTAACTGCTACTATACTCGTGTGCTGCATGGCAGTTATAGTATGTAGGGAATATTAGGACAGCACGACAACGGTGCAAGACATATGATTATTACCTACTGGAACGGACACACTGCTTTAATTTAAATTTAATTTAAGAATAATCAAGTTTGTCTCTCTCAAACGTCTTGAAATACGGACCCCGTCTGGTTTACCGTGCTTCATGGGTGTGACTTCCATTCATATTTATTAGAGTTGTCAAAGTTAACTCAGATTAATTTTAACGCCACTAATTTATTTAACGCATCAACGCAATCGGTCTTTCGGAGGTTGTAGCGGGCTCAGTTTTAAAGCTAGGGAGAAGATACTGGTATCATATGAAACTACAAATACGGCATACTAGCTTGCCGGTAAGGAGGCTAAATAGCGCTCCAAACTTAAGCAAAATTTTGGCGAGGAAAAACTGGCATGGCCATTTTCAAAGGGGTCCCTTGACCTCTGACCTCAAGATATGTGAATGAAAATGGGTTCTATGGGTACCCACGAGTCTCCCCTTTACAGACAAGCCCACTTTATGATAATCACATGCAGTTTTGGGGCGAGTCATAGTCAAGTCAGCACACTGACACTGACAGCTGATGTTGCCTGTTGGGCTGGAGTTTGCCATGTTATGATTTGAGCATATTTATTATGTTAAATGCAGTACCTGTGAGGGTTTCTGGACAATATTTGTCATTGTTTTGCGTTCTTAATTGATTTCCAATAATAAATATATACATACATTTTCATAAAGCAAGGATATTTGCCCACTTCCGTGTTGATAAGAGTATTAAATAATTGAAAAATCTCCCTTTTAGGTACATTTTGGACAGATAAAAAATGCGTGATTAATTTGCGATTAATCACGATTCAATATTTCAATCAATTGACAGCCCTTATATTTATACAACCAATATGTTTATGATTAAATTGCTTACTAGAGCACAACGTTCTACCAGAGCTCTAGTAAACACAAAAAAAGTTTTCCCCCCACAGTTCACTATCATGCATGTTACTTCCTCTCGTAATTGTAAGCCCTTTACAACTGACAGTAAATACCTTCTCTTGCTTATTTTCCATCCCCGAGTGCCCTGATGTCTAATTTTCATGTGTTTCCAGGTTCAATCTGTACAAGAAAGATGATTCAGTTTACCGCAGCTCTGAAATGTGAAATGGAGGTGCATTTGTTTGTTAAAGTGGGTAAATGTGTCTCTGACCACCTCTGGGGGTACTTTACTAGATTGTATCCCCACGGTTTCTTTACTGCATTACCAGCGGGATTTCATGTGAACCCTGGAAAAACTCCTCGACAATCCCACTTCAAAGCACTGGCACAAATGGTTACTGAATTAACTTCACATTATCATCAGGAACTCTGTATAACGTAATAGAAAAAGATGTAAAGAGACTCATTTCTCAGCAACTTTGCCCATAATGATGCTGTCTCGCTATTCCTTTCCAGGCGTGTAGAAGAAGCCATCAAATTCAAGCTGCCACTTCAACGCAAAAATATGAAAGTCTCTCTCTAGAGACAGTGTTTGGTTTGTCCATTCTGGGCTACTGTAGAAACAAGCAACATGTCGGATTACGTCAAGAGGACCCACTCCGTGTGTAGATATGAAGGGCTCATTCTAAGATAAAGAAACACTAAAGAAATGAATAGAAAGCGTTGAGACGCCCTCCGTCACCAGATCTTGTGGAAATGCGGCGTGAGGAGTCAGCTGTCAATCAATGGCAGCATCAAACAGGCAATAAAAAGTGTTTTGACAGACTGTGAGTCACTGCAACCACAAACATGCAGTCATAAATGAGCACCCAAAATATTATGCAGTTTGGTGCAGCAGTATGACAGATTAGCCGTGGACAGACACACAGATGCACTCACAGAAGACATTTCATTTTGTGTTAAAACCAACAATATCCTTCATGCAGTTTTACATGTGTGAACCTTAATCTCCTCTGTCCATTCAGATTGTAAAGCTGCATATATTTGCATGTGGCGGCGTTACAGTATTGATACGAATGGACTGAAAAAACAAGAGCGTGCTCTTTTTCCATCATTCAGTCAGAGAGGAGAACAATATGCAATCTAACCCGGAGAGGAGACGGGCCCCATTAGGTGTTCAGCTTGTTACAGTAACACAAAGCCATCTATCAAAAACCTGGACTCGCTGTCACAAAGCCTGCTCCTATAATGAAGTGCTACATGACCACTGGATCAAGAGGGGTGTATAACAGAGAACAGGCAGAGCGAGAAAAGAGAGAGAGAGAGAGAGAGAATGAAGCAGTAATAAGAAGCAAATAAGAGAAAGAGAGAGAGAGAAATCCATATACTGTAGTCCCTGATGAACACCAGCAGCCCATTTGCACCTCATGTTCTGACTGTTTCATTCATCACGCACACACACACACATACACTGCCTTTGTGTCATGTAGCTACTGTGCGCTCTTCATTTTACAGCAGTGAGAAACGTTAACACCGTAAAAAGGTTGTGTCTGTGAGTGTGTGTGTGGATAACCTTGATGTGCATCTATTATATATTGCAGATGAAGGTCACTTCATCTATGCTTAGCACCGTCACTCACAGCAAAGTGGAGAGGTTAATCTGTGTGTACCTGACGTGTGTGTCACACATTCACATAAACAGTTCACACAGATGCACTATTTCTCTCATCAAATATGTTTAACTTGATTAGATTTGACTCAAGATTTTATGCAAAAATGTTAAAGCTGCACTGGTTAATATTTTTGTTTATATTAGGGCTGTCAAAGTTAACGCGATAATAACAAATACGTCACTAACTACATTAACGCATCTTGCGATCTTTACGTTGTAGCAGGCTCAGTTTTAAAGCTAGATATTGGTATCATATGAAAACTACAAAACCTAAGGAATCCATTGGTACCAACCACATACTAAAACTATTAAAATTCACAAAAAAAAGTTTGGAAACCGTAATAAAGGAGTTTATGTTGAAGTACATGGGAGTTATTGTTTTGTTTTTGTATGAAGAATCGCAAAGCAAGTCACTGGAGCGGAGTAATCCACGACAGGATTTCAGCGCATGTTGTGACGGTCATCCCACGGCTAGCGACCATCCTAGCCACAGGCACGGCATATTGGTAGATCGTTAGATTAGTCAAATCCTGTCATGGATCTCTCTGTTCCAAAGGGACAGCACTTGCATAAATAAACTATAACTACTGAAAAACGAAATTAGTCAGAAAGGTCTGACACAGCTTCCCTGTCTTATACGTGTTAACTGTTAACATAAAATAGATTCAGAAAGTGACAGCATGTTTATTAATAATAATAATAATACATTTTATAAGTATAAATGTAAATGTTTATTTATACTGCAAATGTTGTTGAAATTCTATGCTCCATTCAAATCGTTTACCGTGTTGACGCTGCCACCTTTTGGTTTCCCCAAAGCGCCCTCGCAATATGCGCGTACATGAGCAAGTTGCAGTATTTTTTCCATCATGTTATTTAGCCTCCAGAATAATATCAATGTTTTAAATTGCCCGTTGTTCCCCTTTAACAAGCTAAAATATTCTAATTAGTAAAATAAAGCTGAGGCTCATGGCAGTCAATTATTTCATGATAGTCCGTCCAAATATTTCAGCACGGAACAAAGTGGAAAGACATTTCCCCGCCTGGAGCCCCGTTGTTAGCCGGCTAAAAGGGCTTTTATAGAAAAACATGTTTATATATCTAAAATAACCCTTTTCTACTACAGGAACTTAACAAAATATAACCTAATGTGTGGCCATTGTCATTTCTCCAGGGAGCACTAAAACAGTCCCCCATTTCATTACTGCAGACGTCTAGGCCCTCATTTATGCTAAAGGTAATGAAAAAATCATCAGTACTAAAACACAGGCATCATAACAGCACTATTTTGAAAACTGACACCCAAGATTGCACTATTGAAAAAAAAGAAAAAGTCTAATTTCTTTCACTTATGTTGAGCTGCATTAAGTGTGCTTGGGCAAACACAGACGGCTACCATATTTAACTCAGAAACAATGACGCAGATATGGGACGGTGAGGCAAAGCAGCAAATAAATAAGTCAACAAAACAGGCGAGCTGTGCTTGAGCACATTCTGTGAGCAGGCTTTGGCAGACTGTTGATACAGGAGAGAGTGAGCGAGGGTGAGAAAGAGGAAGAGAAAAGAAGAGACCGGAGCTGCTGCACGGCTGGGGCGCTACGAAGGGCACAAGAGGTTACAGCTACAGGGGGATACACCTAAATGATAGCTGAGAGCCACTGAGGGAGAGAGGGACAAGATGAGAGCATAGTGACCGCTAGATGGACGGGATGATTGAGAGAGAGAGTACGACAGAGGAGGGATGAAATGGATAGATAGAAAGAAAAAAAGGAGAGAGGGGTTGTTTGTGTCTGTATCAGACTGGGAGAGTGTTGCTCTCTGTTCGCACAGGCTGACCCAGATGCAGCTGAATTAGACACAGTCCTGTGTCTGGAGGTGTGTGTGTGTATTAGTGTGTTTGTGGATGACAGCGTAGGTATGAGAGCTAAAGAGCTCGAGGTAGAGGAAGACGAAGAGTGACAGAGTGTTCCGAGCCGACGTCGCTCTCTTTTTGAGGGTCACAAGCCCCAAAAAAATTCACTTCAAAATCATTAGCACATTGATTTTGAGACTTTTGGTGCCTTCAAATGAAACTTGTGAGCTCGTGTTTACAACATAGGAAGTCGTGTACATGTGACGTTCAAGTGGTTAAGTTGTGAGAACAGCGTGCTTAGTAATATTAACGTTACTGTCGGCATCTAGAAGCCACAGAGGCTAATAATTTAGCAAGCTAGCAAGCGGGTAACATAATGCAGGAAATGTAGGAAAAAGATGAGGCCGTTGGGAATATCAACACTTTCATCAGACATATTATACAATTACGAAGGATTACAATATATGACTAAAGTTTACAATAAATGAACTTATTATGTACCGAAAATTTAACTTCCATGGCCTCCGCCATTTCTGACGTCAACAAACACGTCACAACTCGTGAACTCAGAGCTTTCAGAAACTTTCCACAAGAGGGGGGTGTTCATATGGACTCTTCTCATGAACACGGTAAACACGACTCCATTTGAAGGCACCATTTAAATCGGGCTTGTTATTATGGTTGGGTGAAAAAAAAAATCGATACAGCATAGTATCGCAATATTTTAGCGATACACAGATGTCAAGTATCGATCTTTTATTATATAAACTACTAACCTCTTAACAATCTGACGGCCCGCCGGCGGACCCGGCCGCTATTTCTGTCTTTCAGAGGTTGTATCTGGCTTTATAATCTCTGTAATCTATACTGTGCAATATTCATTCTCACTGTGCAATATAATTTTTCCACTTGTACAATTGTGTTTATAGTCTGGTAATAGTCAATACTGTTTATATTGTTCCTATTTTTATGTTTCCTTCTATTTAAATTGTTCATATTTTGTTTCACGTTTTGCACCGTGTTGTATCTTGCATTTTGTTTTTTACCAATGCATCTTGTCTTTTGCACTATCCCCTTTGCTGCTGTACACTGCAAATTTCCCCACTGTGGGACTAATAAAGGAATATCTTATCTTATCTTATCTTATCTTATACTGGATATTGGTGACTACATGCAAAAATGTTTTTACAAGAAATGTAGTCTTAAAGAGATATATTACCAAGGAATCTTAGAATATTTTTCTACTATGAATTATTACTTTAATAACAAATTACTTTTTTTGAAGCGGCGCAAATATTTTCATAGGATTGTAGTAATATGTGGCCTGCTAAAGTAATCAATTAATGCAGCTTTAATTAGTCTGCCTAGTATAACTCCATTTATGACTGTTTATGAGAACACATGGAAATAGGGAACTTTAAACTTCTCTAGATAAAAACGACTGGTCTAACTTAACCACATATTATAACTTACATATTTAGACAGTTGCTCATTTCACAATGAGAACATGACAACCGACTTAACACTTCCTGTTAACATCAAGTGTTGGCACACACCCATGGGACCTTGCTGCCCTGAGCTGTACCTATCTTACATACAGTACATACATATATGCTTCATATACGGTAAATATGATTTTTGCTGGTTTCACAATCAGCCGTCTCATCCGGCACATGATGTAAAAAAAACAATATTCCTGGTGTGTACCTCCACAGCCCCGTCTCCATTCTCTCGTGTTTAACTGGCTAATTAATGAACCTGTCAATCACCCGTTAAAAAGGTACCGCCCAGGGAGGAGCAGCAGTCCATTTGTGGGAAATGTCAGAATCTGCCCATTGGCAACAGGAACAGAAGAGGAAAAAGTGAAGGAAGAGTAGTAAAAAAAAAGCTCTTAAGAAACTGCCTACACTACTAATAAGTAGAATATTGTCCATTGAAGATATTGAGTTTCCTGTAATAAAGCTGCTTTAGATGTCTGACGGCTGCCTGCTAATTCATCTTTGCTTGACTTTAGCTGATGGTGCTTTTACTTTGTTCCTTTTCCTATGAAATACTCTTGTTCATCATTCTGCGGTCACTATAAAACCCCTCCAGGGCCTGTAGTATTCTGCAGTGCTAAATGTTGAACAGGGCATTATAAATACCTGTAAATTCTGTTTGGATTAAGTGAAGACTTCAATTCATTTCACTTTCCTATAATAAGGAATATTTGTGTTTTAATAGTACATTTAGCAACTGTTTTATTTTTATTTTTTTTCTAAATTTGTGTTTATATTCAGCCACAAATCTGCTAAATGAAAGAGCAGTTTGTTGAGGAATGTGTGTGACATGCCTGCTGTGTAGCTTTCAGTCCTAGAGTGTACTGTTGAGATGATGCTACCTAGCGTGGGGCGTTTAGTGCCTCTGTTCCTGGTGTTACACAGGCAGAGAGAGGGTTTACATAAGAGAGACATTGTGAATGTTTGCTTCTCTACGATGCAGGTTTGTGGCTTTATGCACGGGCATTTTTTGATTGTAATATTTTCTTCAGAAAGAATGTTTTTGGTTATTTATTTTATAAGAATTATATTTTCTTTCTGGACCTTTCCCTAGGAGCATCTACGCAGGAGAGACGATGCTTTGTTTCTCTACTATTGCAGTGAAGTTATGCTGATGCCATTTTGGGTTCTTGCAATAGACAGCTACAAGACAGTTTTGAGGTTTGATCCTTGTCCACTTTACAACACAACACAGTTAGACCCACTTAGAGTTGTACTTCCAACACCAATACCATCCTCTGAAATGCCTCCAATACAGCCTAAAATGCTGGATTTGGTATCAGCGAGTACGCAAATCTATGCAACGATCTAATATCACATTATCACATCATTTATCAGCTCATTTACACAGGAACAACAACACCAACACGTGTCACTCGCTACCTGATCCTACTGCTACTGTGCATGAGCAACTCTCAACAGAAAAGAGAAAGAAACAAGATGGCTCATTTGTTAGCTACTTCCAGAAACCGACGATGGAAGTAGCTGACGAGTGAACCATCTCGCTTCTTTCTCATCTCTGTTGAGAGCTAGAGTGAAGATACTGGTATCATATGAAACTAGAAAAACCTAAAGAATCCATTGGTACCAACCATGTCAGATTAACTTGTTGCGAAGGAGGTTAAATAACGCTCCAAAGTTGCGCTAAATTTTGGCGAGGAAAAACTGGCACAGACATTTTCAAAGGGGTTCTTTGACCTTTGATCTCAAGATATGTGATTGAAAATGGGTTCTATGGGTACCCACGAGTCTCCCCTTTACAGACATGCCCACTTTATGATAATCACATGCAGTTTGGGACAAGTCAAAGTCAAGTTTGAGGGTTTCTGGACAATATTTGTCATTGTTTTGTGTTGTTAATTGATTTCCAATAATAAATATATACATACATTTGCATAAAGCAGCATATTTGTCCACTCCCATGTTGATAAGAGTATTAAATACTTGACAAATCTCCCTTTAAGGTACATTTTAAACAGATAAAAAATGTGCGATTCATTTGCAATAAACAAGATTAAGTATGGACAATCATGCGATTAAATAATTTAATCGATTGACAGCACTAATATATTTTTTGTTTTTAACGCACTGGTATCAGATCAGTACTCGGTATCGGCCGATATGCAAGTTTGGGTCGGTATTGGGAAGAGAAATGATGGTATCAAAACATATCTAGACCCACTACACTACAAATTAACCTTTAATTTGAGTTTCTTCTATTTGATGTTGATTCTGCTGCTGCACTCATTAGAAGTCGTTTTGCATAAAACACCAGCTAAATGCCTCAAAGGTAAATTAATTATTAGTTTGGACTTTTTAAGAAAACGCCTTGCGCAGTTTATATTTAGATTAGAGAGAGAAAGAGACAGACATTGAGAGTGATCACATAAACTCCTCTTTCTCCTCTTCCTCCCTGACTCCTCACTACCTTTACTCCCATCCTCACTTCATCCACCTCAACATGAACGAGCTCCCCGCTTCATTTTTTCCTCTCTTTCTGCCTGCCTACCCCGGGCTCCATCTCGCCCTCACTTCATCCCTCACTATTTCCCTCTGTCCAGTCTACTCCATCAGCATCTCCCTCCTCCACCTCCTTCCATCACTGCCACTGCTGTCCTTGCTTGCTCCCACTTTTCCTCTTCACATCACCTCTCCTCCTCCTCCTCCTCCTCCTCGTTTCCCTCCACTCTTGTCTCTTTTACTTTTTGTCTAATTCGGCTCCGAGTCCCGAGGCTTCGTCAGAGCAAAGTGCTCCTTCTGTGCTTCTCCCCTCCCGTTCTCTGCTAGCGTGCAGAGAGAAGGGGACCCACCTACGAGAGCTTTATGTTATGTAATGAGATCATCTGGAGACTAATGCTGTATACCAGATATACCAAGCAGCAGCCATTAGTGGCTTCTCCATAGAATGACCATTTGTCTGGCTGGTACACATCTTTTAGGTTTGTCACAGATGGATGATGGAGGGACTTTGGCTCAATGATATTAAAACCTCCAGATGATAGCAACATGTGTTTGCCCATATGGGTAATCCTTATTCCTATAGTGCTTTTGTCCTGGGTCGGGCTTTTATTTTGTGTTTTCAGGAGGTGAGATATGTTGATGGATAGATGGATGGGCTTAGAGGGATGGTGGGAAGGACAGATGGAGGACAAGGGGATGTGAGGAGAGGTGTGTGCACATCCACGTGTTGGTCCGCAGGGCTGTGGGGGGGGGGAAGCAAAGACATGAGGGAATAGACACACACCTCAACACGTGTGTTTGTGTCCAAGACCTTGAAAACCTCAGCTTGGCCCGAGGGCAACTATTACCAACATGAGAAGAGGTCCATGTGAAAATGCCGTCACTTAGCACCAAACTCAGAACACATTTCTCCATCAGGCGAGGTCACCGTTGACAGTATAGTCAACTGATTTTTAGGGCTGTGTATTGGCAAGAATTTGTCGATACGATATGTATCATGATACAGGGGTATTGATTCAATATATTGCAAGGCAATATTTATTTTTTTTCAAATCTAATTTTAGGAAAAATTGTCATAGTATAAAGACACACCACCATATGTATAAAAACTGAGTAAAAAAAAGTCACTATGTGAAATGGCTATTATGGGGACAAACATCATGAATACAATTGGACTCGTTGGGTCCACAAGAGTCTCAGCTTTACAGTGATACCCAATTTATGTAATTCTAAGACTGTTTAGGGACCCCAATATGCAGAAATATCCAAACACACCATTTTAGAATAGGTGAAAATAACACATTTATACTGCATGTAAAAAAAGTGCATCGTTTTTGCCCAAAACTGCATGGGATTATCATATTGCATATCTTAAGGTCAGAGGTCAAGGGACCCCATTGAAAATGGCTTTTCTTTGCCAGAATTTTGCGTAACTTTGGAGGGTTATTTAGCCTCCTTCTCGACATGAATGCATGACATGGTCTTCACTCTAGCTTTAAAAACTGAGCCCGCTACAATCTCCGAAAGACAGAATAGCGGCCGGGTCCACCGGCGAGCCGTCGGATTTTTTAGAGGTAAATTCGATTTTGAAAGTATCCAACTGATAAAAAACCCCAGCCCCTCCCTTCCGGCCTCAATCCCACAAACACATGAACGCACACTACCTGACTACTGCTGGAGTCCACGAGAGAGCGTTGGGGAGAGAAGCGCATCGTCGTCATCGCTAACCGTATCCAACTACTGCAATGAGCAGCAATGCACAGGTATGTAACCTGTCTAATTTCATGCAGGCTGAATGAAATGATTGGACGGGCTTATTACAGGCCTGCGACAGCCACAGATAACAGTTTTTTTTTCTCTTGTTTGCTGTCAGAATGTAAAAGAGAATTTCAACAAATAAGCAAAAAATTACAAAATCAATAACTTCAGTACAGCTTTGTTCTTTCATTTCATGGTAGTTTAGTAGTGGATCAGTGTAAGCTTATTTTTCTCATTGCTTCTTATACATTATTACGGGTGCATGGGTTGAGCTGAAATAATGATAGACACAGCACATCATGGGAAACACTATTCATGTCACAAAGCTTGAGAGTCACATCTGAGAACATAGAAAATCATCCAAATTTAAAGGGGACTTATCATGCTCATGTTCAGGTTCAGATTTGTATTTTGGGTTTCTACTAGAACATGTTTACATGCTTTAAAGTAACAATCTCGAAGATTTTCATTTAACTAAATGTCTGTTAAGTCGCCAAATGAGGTATTACAATGGAGATTGAGCCTATGGCCCACTGATGAAAGTATTGCAATATTTATATACAGTATTTGCAGAAAATAAACTGGGTGTCTGTGGCGACAAAATGCTGTATCAAGCTCCTGCTAATGCAAACCGAACATTTCCTACAGGCTGCAGCTTCACATTAAAAGCATTTAACTGGCGAAACACGAGTTGACTTTTAATATGAAGTAGTCACAGGAACTGCAACGTGTTTGTCAGCGAGTAGCGACCACAGTGAGCTGTTAGACGAAGAGCAGCAGGCGACAGGATGCACATCTACAACTTCTCAACGAGGAAACCAACTACTTTCACTGTCGATGTTTGTAGACTTGTGTCGTGTTGTGCAGCATAAATTCTGATCACGGTTGTTCACAGAATGATGGACAAAGAACAATTATTTCCTGCCTTCTTTATTAAAACAACAATAGTTCGTTTTGCTGCCCCTAGTATTCTGGGATCTGAAGTATTAAACCGTATTTGCTGTTACCACCAGTAAACAGAATGTCGCCAAATCAACCAGGACTGAAATCTTACGGATTGCCACTATAATGTTAAAAAAAAACATTATTTTCCTCATACTGTCTGTCTGAATGTACCTGTATTCACCCTCTGTCTAAAATGCGCCGTTTTAGCCCCTGTCTCTTTAAGCCCAGTCTGCTCTGATGGCTTGTGAGGAAAATATGGTGCATCTTTGCGAAGGTAGTTCTCAAGCCGTGGGTGACATATTCTAATGAGCCTGCATGTGACATAGGAAGGGGAGCCTGGGGCTGGGGCTGGGGGAGTTGAATCACGTGTTTTCTGATCTAGACAGCCCATAAAAAAACTGTCTGGGTTGTCTTATTTCACAGTTTGTGGGTTTGTAGGCACTCCAGATACCCAAATGTATGAGCACAAGCACTGCAAAAGTGAGTTTTTCATGATATGTCCCCTTTAAATGTCTCATCTGGTGCCCACACTTGGGAAATTTTCATGAAGTGAAATGTGCCACTGATGATAATTTATTTGCTTTTCCCCAATTACACACTGGAGACATCTGGCACTCTCATAATGCCTCTGTAATCAATTCACCTAGTCATCTTCTCTGTGGGCCCCAAAAATAGAAGCTTCAGCACACTATCAGAAAAAAGTCGGTCAGTTGCCAATTAGGTGAACAGTAAATGTATAAAATCATACTGTATATGCTATCCCTCTGGACGAGTTCATTAGAAGACAGGGTTATCATAGTGAACTTAAACTGTAACTATAATGTCTGGGTAAAAAAAAATAAAAAATAAAAATGAACAAATTCATTTCAGTTTTTGTTTTTTAGCTATGATACATCACTACCAAAAAAAAAACAGCATGAATTTCAACTCTCATGACGTTGAACCACAGAAATTGAACTGACTTGATATTCCAGGAGATGGCGTAACGCCGCATTACTTCACTAAAGTAGCGCAAAGATTAAACATTAGACATTATGGCCATTCCTACAGTTCTCAAACAATGTAATTTGTATGTATGTAGCTACAACTACAGTATACCTGTCCCTAACCTGTTTTAAAGCTAGAGTGGAGACAGTGGTATCATATGAAACTAGAAAAACCTAAGGAATCCATTGGCACCAACCATGTCATACTAGCTTGTCGCAAAGGAGGATAAATAACGCTCCAAGCAGGAAAAACTGTAATGGCCATTTTCAAAAGGGGTCCCTCTGACCTCTAGATATGTGAACGAAAATGGGTTCTATGGGTACCCACGAGTCTCCCCTTTACAGACATGCCCACTTTATGATAATCACATGCAATTTTTGGGCAAGTCATAGTCAAGTCAGCACACTGACACACTGACAGCTGTTGTTGTCTGTTGAACTTGAGTTTGCCATGTTATGATTTGAGCATATTTTTTATGCTAAATGCAGTACCTGTGAGGGTTTCTGGACTATATTTGTCATTGTTTTGTGGTGTTAATTGATTTCCAGTAATAAATATATACATATATTTGCATAAAGCAGCATATTTGCCCACTCCCTTGTTGATAGGAGTATTAAATACTTGACAAATCTTCCTTTAGGGTACATTTTGAACAGATAAAAAGTGTGTGATTAATCGTGATTAAATATTTGAAATGACTGACAGCCCTAATAAAAACTAAAACTAAACCTTTCTGAAAAACTGAAACTAAACTAAAACTAGCAAACGCACTCTGAAAACTAACTAAACTAAAATGAAATTGCACCAAAGTAAAAATAAAAACTACTATAACCGTGTTTGAAGATAACAAAACAGAAACATCTAGAGGTAATCAACAACGGGGACCCATTATGTTTCTATACAGCTGCAACAGTTGTTTTGTTGACATCCTGATAATGGGCTGGAGTGTGTAATATTCAGCAACATTAACTGGGCTGCTGACTTGACCATTAACAAGACCTACTTGGCAAAAGACACCAAAACATTGGCTGAGCTCAGAGGTGGTAATAACATAAAGCTGTTCAAAAGTCTGAAGCCTATTTACACTATTTAAAATGTTACAACTGACACCACACGGCGAATCGATTACGACTAGACGATTACTGATAACCCAGTCGATATGAAAATCCCCTGCTTACAGTGATAAGCGTGGTACTGTTTAAAATACATAAAGACTGCTGCCTCTCAAGCTTGTCATTGACTCAATGTCACCAGTGTTCACAGAATAAACTGTCACGACACATTTACACCTCATATCTTGCTCATCTGCTGTCCTCTGCCTACTGTAGCTAACAGGAAACGGTTGAAAAAAAAAAGAAGTGGATTTTCTGTTAAGTAATTCAAGCAACACAGAGCAGCAGCACAGTCACCGCTACCATTTCCAGGGGATTATTAGTTACAGATGTTGAGCTACAAGAAGGCATGTTGTTGTTTCGTTCTTTACAGTGGTTGTAAATGTGTGCCCCAAAAAGCTGTAGGCCTATATACTCTGACAAAAAATGTAATCTGATTTATCTGTACTAATCCTAATGGGATCTATATTGTCTTTGACAGCCTGTTCAGTCGAGAGTTTACAGGTTCAGTACTGTACTAAGTACACATTATTGGCACTCAATCACTTAAATTTACATCTATTTTAATACATGCAAGTGTCTGTTGTTCATTTGTCAATATTGATCTTACTGTACTTAGATTAATATTTAAAATTACTATATTATTTTTGCATGTTAGGCTTCATTTTCTGTGTATTTAAGGCTCATTTTGTGGTTTTAAAATGTAACAAAAAGCACAAAGATTTGAGGAGAAATCCTAATAAATGTACCCATGACAGTATGTTTCTCTACTGTACTGTACTAAGTACACATTATTGGCACTCAATCACTTAAGTTTACATCTATTTTTATTACATGCAAGTGTCTGTTGTTCATTAGTCAATATTGATCTGACTGTACTTAGATTAATATTTAAAATTACTATATTATGTTGCATGTTAGGCTTCATTTTCTGTGTATTTAGGGCTTATTTTGTTGTTTTACTGTACTTAGATTAGTGTTTAAAATTACTATATTATTTTGCATGTTAGGCTTCATTTTCTGTGTATTTAGGGCTTATTTTGTTGTTTTAAAATGTAAAAAGCACAAAGATTTGAGGAGAAATCCTAATAAATGAACCCATGACAGTATGTTTCTCTAACTGCCTGTTGTTCCTGCATGCCACAAACTTCACATGGCTGTCTTCCTCACACAAATAAACATATAATGGTTTATTATCCTAAATTCAATGTTGGTTGACAGTAAAAAGACAAGACATTAAGTGCCCCCTCACCTGCTTTCTGAACCACAGACTTGAGCCCCACGACGAGCCCCAGCAGTACCCCCGCAAAGCACATCTGGATGGCGAACAACTCCGTTCGCTTTCTCCGCCTGGCTTTGCTCCTCCGTCGGTTCAGCATCACTCCTCCTCCGGCGGCCGTCTCCGGCATCCCTTCAACCACCACGCGGGCCATGGCGCTCTGTCTCTCGGGCGGAACACCCCGGTGGTGGTGGTTAGTGGTGGTTAGTGGTGGTGGTGCAAAAAGGTACGAGAAGAGAAGGAGAGATGTGCTGCTGAATGGCCACTGAAGTTACTCGACGAGAGAAGATATGACTGGCTGGTCGGTTGGATGCGTAAAGTCAACCGCAGTTTAAACACAACACTTCCGGTCTCAAATTTCAAAATAAAAGTCTTTGTAGAGTTGTGGGTACCAAGCAAAAACAGTTAGCTAGCTATAGTCAACTAACTATAAAAGTTAACTTCATAAGTTAGCTAAATATACAAGTTAACTTCATAAGTTAGCTAAATATACAAGTTAACTTCATAAGTTAGCTATAGTCAGCTAAATAT